>NC_052945.1:600000-840000 GCF_013358895.1 Oreochromis aureus | reverse complement strand
CCCACCCACCCCCACCCATGTTTATGTTGGTCACTGAAAACCTAAACCCTCAACAGGCCTTTCAAATCTGTTCAGTGAAGCCAAATTTATGTATAAAGTTGTAGATAAAAATGATCAGCACACAGACACACAAATGTGTAAAATCAGACTGATATATATTTATTATAATAATGGATTTCATTTATATAGCACTTTTCGAGACCCCCAAAGCGCTTTACAATTCCACTATTCATTCACACACTGGTGGAGGCAGCTACAGTTGTAGCCACAGCTGCCCTGGGGCAGACTGACAGAAGCGAGGCTGCCATATCGCACCATCGGCCCCTCTGGCCATCACCAGTAGGCAGTAGGTGAAGTGTCTTGCCCAAGGACTCAATGACCAGGACAGACAGAGCAGGGGGTTGAACCGGCAACCTTCCGGTTACAAGATGAGCTTCCAACCCCCTGAACCACGGTCGCCCTGTATTACACCAGCTTGTGTTTGTTTCCATTACCACTTAAGATCTGTTTTATTTCGTGAGGCAGTAACCACGGAAACTCAGTCCTGATGGAGCTTTGACGTAAACACCAGGCAGGTCAGAGGTCGTGAGGGGAGGACCGACTCCCTGTGTGAAAGCTGTTAACAGAGACAGTGGTTCATACTCACAGCCAGAACAGCGCAGAGATTTGAGCTGTTTGATTTCATCAAATAAACATCTGCAACAAAGAAACTGACATTGAAATGAGACCAAGCACCAGAAACATTAGCGGTGCTGATGAAGTACTTTGGTGCTTGTGTTCATCGTCGGTGTTGTTGCTCTTTAAAAACAGTCAGATGGGATCATTTAACTTTCTTTTTGTCACATCTCTCAGATAACAGGCTGAATAACTGACACTAAAATACAGTCGACTTCTGCAGTCTGACCTCCACAGGGCTGTGGAACAGTAACTGCAGTCGTTTCATCGTTCCACAGTGAGGCGCTGCAGCCCAGACACATGCTGAGCCTCTGAACACAGAGGGAGGACGGCGGACTCTCTTAGCCCACACTCCTCAATCGTGTGCTCTCAGTTCAGTTTCAGTTTCAGTTTTATTTGTCATATGCAAGTTAGCACAGGGTCAACATTGCAATGAAATGTGTTTGAGGAGCAGCAGTCACTCAGCAGCATGGTACAGTAGAAGAAAATATAATAAAATAAAATAAAATAATAAAAAAACTAAATAGAAAAATAGTAAAGAGCAAAATATTAGAGAGACATGGTAAAAGAGAAAAGATGACTAAATATATATGTATCTATAAATATAAATATATGTACACTAGTGATTAAATAAGAAAATCTTGAAAAGAAATATGCCGGGGGGGGGCAGATGGGATATTGCACAGGAATGAGCAGCAGAAAATTACAGTATTGCACTTTTAAATATAAATATCAATAACAATAAAGTGGAGTGACCAGTGCAGATTATACAGAGTACTTGTGAAGCTGCAGGGTAGCTTCTGAGTGCGTCCTGTGCTGTGTGTGTTTAAGTGTTGTGGTAGATGGTAGAAACTGTTTTTAAGTCTTGTAGTGCGAGCAGACAGACTCCTGTAACGTCTGCCAGATGGTAACAAGGAGAACAGCTGATGTGCTGGGTGGCTGTGGTCCTTGATGATGCTGTGTGCTTTATGGAGGCATCGCTGGAGATAAATGTCCTGAATGGCAGGAAGCCTCATGCCAGTGATGTGCTCTGCTGCCTTCACCACCCTCTGTAGTGATTTATGGCTGCTGGCAGAGCAGCTTCCGTACCAAACTGTAATGCAGCTCGTCAGCAAGCTCTCGATTGCACACCTGTAGAAATTTGAGGTGATGTTGGCGTTCATGCCAAACTTCCTCAGCCTCCTCAGGAAGTAAAGTCGCTGGCGAGCTTTCCTGATAGCAGTGTCTGTGTGAAGGGTCCAGGAGAAGTCCTCAGTGATGTTGACTCCAAGGAATTTGAAGCTGCTGACCCTTTCGACCTTGACACCGTTGATGTGGATGGGCTGGTGTTCCCTGACTGGTCGTTTCCGGTAGTCCACTATCATTTCTCTGGTTTTGCTGATGTTGAGAGTCAGGTTATTTTCCAGACACCACTCGTACAGCGCCATCACCTCCTCTCTATAGGCCGTCTCATCATTGTCTGTGATGAGGCCTATGATGGTTGTGTCATCTGCAAACTTGATGATGATGTTGGACTCGTGTTTAGCAACACAGTCGTGTGTGAACAGGGAATATAGGAGGGGGCTAAGCACACAACCCTGTGGCGTACCTGTGTTTAGGATGAAGTGACAGTTCACTGTCACCTGTGCGATGAGCCACATAAATAAACCAGAACAGATAAATAAATACATGCAATAAATAAATAAATAGATAAACTTGCTTTATGAAAAAAATACATGTTGTGGAAATCATGGGGACCTCTGGTGGTCCTCCTTGGGCTCTCGTCTCTGGGGGGCCTGTAGATGTCTGGGGCCTGGATCTGGTATTTGCAGTCCAGGAGAGATCATCAGAGATCTGCACGCCCAGAAACCTCATGGAGTGCACCCTCTCCGTGCATTCACGGGAACCGTGTGGAGAGGGTGCACTCCATGAGGTTTCTGGGCGTGCAGATCTCTGATGATCTCTCCTGACTGCAAATACCACGGCGGTGGTAAAAAAAGGCCCAGCAGCGTCTCCACTTTCTGAGAGTGCTCAGGAGGAACAACCTGGAGGAGAGGCTGCTGGTGACATTCTACAGAGCCACCATAGAGAGCATCCTAACGTGCACATAACAACATGGTATGCAGGGTGCTCAGCTGCAGACAGGAAAGCACTGCAGAGGGTCATCAACACAGCCCAGAAGATCACTGGCTGCTCTCTGCCCAGCCTGGAGGTCATTGCAAACTCTCGGTACCTCAGCAGAGCTGGCAATATCATCAAGGACCATTCTCACCCCAGCAATCAGCTGTTTGAACTATTACCGTCAGGCAGACGGTACAGGTCACATAAAACCAGAACAAACAGATTCCGGGATAGCTTCTTTCCCAGAGCTATCACCATAGTAAATAAGCATAAAAACAACTGAAACTGCTTAGCTACACCATACTGTCACCGTCATTTATTATGCTGCTATCCTGTATATATTGTGCTATCCTGTATATATTGTACTTACTATTGTTTGTTTTAATGTACCTTTTATATTCTACATTTATATTTATTATTGTATTTTTGCACCAAGGGAGTGGCACTCCAATTTCGTTGTACCCTGTACAATGACAATAAAGGCTATTCTATTCTATTCTATTCTATTCTATTCTCCTCCATGCCTGCTTCTGACCTGGGGGGCGGGGCTATGGCTCCCCACACCTACTATTAGACACTTACACAGGTACACACAGACACACTCTGTCTTGGTTGGCTGCCTCTAAGCATATCGCGTAGTATCAGTCCTGTGTGCTGCTCAGTAACATTCAATATTTATTATTTACTCTTACTGATGCTTATGCTCGTCGTTGCCATGGTTTCCCTGATGTGTTGTTCACCTTAACTTTCCCCCATCCTCTCTTTCCCTCGTCTTTCTTTTCCCGTCCCCGGTCCTGTCTGTTCTGAGTAAACAAACAAACAAAAAGTGATGGGGACAAAATAATGTAACGTATACAGAAAACACATATGCTGTTTATTATTTTTGGCGTAACTAAACAAAAATAAAACATCTCAGTTTGTGATCCTTACAAATCAAAGCTGACATGTGGGACAAGTTGAGCGATTCTTTAAGAAGAACTGCGATAACGTCTGCTTCACCGGCCGGATTTGTTTAGCCGGGCGATACCGTATTTGGCAAGAAACATCTGGAGTCATGTGATTTCCTGCAAAAGGAGCAGCAACCAGGAAGTTTTATACCAACGGCTTTCTTCGGAAACATGTGAGACGTCTTTATGCATAACATAAGAGAAATTAGGATCTACTTGCTTATTGATGAGGTGCATTATTATCTTGTGGACTGTGTGTTTGTTGGAGGAGTGAGCAGAGACCGATCCAGAGTTCACTCTCGGCCATGGATCTGCACCCTCAGAGTAAGACACTGTTTGTTTTGCTGTTTTTGTTGCAGCGGCTTCACTGAACTGTTGCATGGAGTATGGACTAAATACCCCCTTTTTTTTTTACATTGACCTTGTTTTGGTACCGAAAGGCAAACACGCTATCTAAGAAAAGGCGGAGTCAGAAAGTTTATGTGCTGTGAAGGCAGGTGGACCGAAACTGCATCACTGATAACACGAAGGAATTCTTCTGTATGAATGTATTCATATAGAAGAAGACTTAAATGCCTGGAAGAAGGTCATCTAAGATATATATTACATACACCGTGCTCAAATGATCTTGGGCAAAAGTTGACTAAGCAGCTGTGAAGCAAACTGGCTGAAATGAAGCCCCATTAATGAGTCTTTAAATGTTCTAATTATTATTTTTTATAATTAGCATTTTCACAATAAAATACAATCATAAGTCCTTCCTCACCTTCTCTTTGGATAGTTACAAGGTGAAGAAAAGCAATGTTTTAGCAGTTTCCAAACACCGCCAGCTTCTTTTACACGCCAACAAAACACTACATTAAGGTAACATGATAGTAAAACACCTCTGTATGCAAATGTGCTGCTAGAAAAAGATGCACTCTCTTTCTAGGAGCAGTACCTGCAGCATGCAGGGGTGAATCTAAAAATGCCACAGCATTTACGCCACTACACTTAAACTCTTGTTACAGTTCTTCCTGATATAGTTTAGTAAAATATAAATCTACTACTGGATTAAGCAGTATTGTTACAGATTAAGGTGGCGGTACACTTAATCCATTGTTCTAGGCACAAGTAAAAACACACATGGGGCAGAAGTCCCCAGTGGGGAAAAATGTTATGCTGAACACTGAGACATTTAAGAATATAATACACTCACTGGCCACATTATTAGGTATAGTTCGTCATCAAGGGCTCTGCAGAAAAGCATTATCATTTTAAATGGAGCAGAAAGAAAACAGGATCATAATTAGTGTTTTTGCACTGTACATGTTCATCTGCATATTTTAGAGCGTGATGATGGGGGATCCTCAGAGCCGTCACAAGAAAGCAGTGGTGCTGGACAATCCTGCTGTTCAGGTCGTAACACATTGTTTTGGTGTCTGCCCACAGTTTTTGTGGGCAGTTCCAAGTTTTTTTGTAACATGAATTACACAAGTGATTTCCTCCTGAGTGGACTAAAAAAAATCAGGAGAGGCTAAAGCATGATATATTTTCTCTTCTTCGTTGTCTGCACTACAGTTGTGTACTTTACAAACGACTTAATTTCACCATATTTAATAATCACTATAGTAAACCTCTTACTATGTATATTTCTGTGTCTCTGCGATGTGTAGAAGACAATAAGACAAAGGTGTATTTAAATGCTGAAACATCTCCTTTAGATCGATATGTAATCTTCAGGAGATAAATTTGAGTGTTAAAAAACAAACATTGGCAGTTTTACTTTCGAACAGTGAAGACTGTTTGTTTCTGTCTGCAGGTTCTGCAACTGAACTCTCAGCAACAAGTGATATTCCCAACATTTCCAAAATGAACAGGTATCGTATCTGTCAGCAACATGTGTAACATGGAAATACTGTCTGAAAATTCAAAACCTTAAATCTATTGATTCAGTTTGTAATTCAGAACTTGGACACGAGGTGATGCTGTTTTGCTGATATTATGGGAGAAATACTTTAGATTCAGAGGTTGTGATGATAAATAAAGACTAGACATTTGTAGACGTGAGGTCCGAAAACCATTCCTTCCAATTTATGACTATATATCTTTAGCTGAAGTTAGGAGCACGCCAATTGCCCTCACTGAACTCCTCCCACACACAAGTTTTTGCTTCTGCCGCTGCCAGGGCTGCAGTCTGGCCTGATGGTACCCATCAACTTGCTGAACAGTCCCACATAATAACCAAATCCAACTGGAATCCTTCCTCAGCTTCATGGCCCCCTTCACCTCCACCATCTTGTTCGGGGATTATCACCACGACAGGCACCAACTTTCTTGTAACTACAGCTCCATGAAGCATAGGTGACAGTGAGGACGCATTTCCCAACCAGAAGCTGTGGGGCAACAACCCCTTTGTCCACTGGGAAAAGCACAAATGTACAGTTCACAAATTTGGGGGATAAAAGAATACCCACCCCTGCCCGTCCCGTCTTATCTTCAGGACCCTGGTATCAGTCCAAGCTGTGCAGCTCAGGCTCCCCCCATCAGTAAGCCTGGGATCAGACTGCCAGGGAACATAACACTTAGGATCACCGGGCCACACAAACTCCTCCATCAGGATGAGGTGCTAATTCACAGAGGGGGGAATTTGACCATATAAAACATATCGTCTCCTTCCACTGCTCATTTGTCTGCCATGCCATTTCTTCAGAGGAACATGTGTATCAAACATCCGGTAGTACTCTATTACAAGCTGCATCTGTCGTTGATCACTCACTCAGATTTAGTTTTTGAGACTGCATGTTTCACAGTAATGAAATGAGTGCATCTGTGTTCATATTTTTGTACATTTTTATATTTTATTTATATTTTATGCTCCTGCTGGTGATAGTTTTAGTTTGTGGACAATCATTGATTTGCTTAGCAAATCAATGATCAATCAATCAATCTGACCTTTAAAACCACTTTTGGTCTCTAGCTGTAACTTACATGTTTGAAAACTTGCACTATCATATATTGGTCTCTAAAAAGATCTAGAAAGTTAGTTCACAACCATATTTTCTTCTCTTCTGTCTTTCAGTAAATCAGACTCTGGTTTATCCTTAATGAGTGAGCAGTCTAAGAAAGCAGTACCTGTTGATTTCACAGATGAAATGATCTCTAAAAGGTGAGTCAGTAAAATTCTCCACTTGTGAACAGTCTAAATCATCTGATGTCAGTGTGTTACTTACAGCAAATTAGAGAAATATTCACAAACGTTTTGTGTCCAAGCTGCAACAAAATCCAGAATCAGAATTATCTTTATTTGGCCAAGCTGCTGCACACAATCAAGGAATTTGACTCAGATTCACTTTGCTCTCTACAAAAACATGTAAAAAATGTTTTTAAATGGGCAAAATATAAACATGCATAAATCCACAATGAAAGCATAAATACAAGGACAAAGGGAAATAAAAAGTAAGAAAAATATCGAAACTATAACAAACTACAAAATGGTATGAATAATAGAAATAAATAGGCAGAACATATTACAAACTGGATGAACATTGGATATTAAAGAGTACAAAAGAAACATTTAACAGTGTTTCCTGAAAACCCTCTGCTGTCTGATCATTTCCTGATAACATTTACATTTACAATAATTGATTACACAGCAGTGGAGAGTAGACTTTATCAAAGTAGATGTCTTTCTGAAAGTGCTGTAACTAAGTTTAAGAATATAATCCACCCACTGTTATCATCTTCAATGCCCTGTACCAACATAGAGCAGAGCAGCTATCTGAACGCTACTCCAACAGAGGTCGATTATCTTGTTAATAATTTTACCTCCTCACTACGTACGACTCTGGATACTGTAGCTCCTGTGAAAACTAAGGCCTCAAATCCAAAGTACCTGACTCCGTGGTATAATTCTCAAACACGTAGCCTAAAGCAGATAACTCGTAAGCTGGAGAGGAAATGGCGTGTCACAAATTTAGAGGATCATCATTTAGCCTGGAGAAATAGTTTGCTGCTTTATAAGAAAGCCCTCCATAAAGCCAGAACATCTTACTATTCGTCACTGATTGAAGAAAATAAGAACAACCCCAGGTTTCTCTTCAGCACTGTAGCCAGGCTGACAAACAGTCAGAGCTCTACTGAGCCAACAATCCCTTTAACGTTAACTAGTAATGACTTCATGAACCTCTTCACAAATAAAATTTTTATCATTAGAGAAAAAATCACCAATAATCATCCCACAGATGTAATATTATCTACAGCTACTTTTAGTACCATCGATGTTAAGTTAAACTCTTTTTCTCCAATTGATCTTTCTGAGTTAACTTCAATAATTAATTCCTCCAAACCATCAACGTGTCTTTTAGACCCCATTCCTACAAAACTGCTCAAAGTCCTGCCATTAATTAAATCTCCAATCTTAAATATGATCAACCTATCTCTAATAATCAGCTATGTACCACAGGCCTTCAAGCTGGCTGTAGTTAAACCTTTACTTAAAAAGCCATCTCTAGACCCAGCTGTCTTAGCTAATTATAGGCCAATCTCCAACCTTCCTTTCATATCAAACATCCTTGAAAGAGTAGTTGTCAAACAGCTAACAGATCATCTGCAGAGGAATGGCTTATTTGAAGAGTTTCAGTCAGGTTTCAGAGCTCATCACAGCACAGAAACAGCTTTAGTGAAGGTTACAAATGATCTTCTTATGGCCTCTGACAGTGGACTCATCTCTGTGCTTGTCCTGCTAGACCTCAGTGCTGCGTTCGATACTGTTGACCATAATATCCTATTAGAGCGATTAGAACATGCTGTAGGTATTACAGGTACTGCACTGCAGTGGTTTGTATCATATCTATCTAATAGACTCCAATTTGTACATGTAAATGGAGAGTCCTCTTCACACACTGAGGTTTATTATAGGGACGGGTATTGATAAGATTTTCACGATTCCGATTCCATTTTCGATTCTGTTTAACGATTCGATTCTTTATCGATTCTTTTTAAAAAGGAGAACACTAAGGTCGATTAGCTTAGAACTTTGTTTTATATCTTCTCTTTGAACAAGATAAAAATTTAGGAGTAACATGGCCTTACAAACCCAACAGTGAGATCTTAAGAGATCCACAGCCTACGGCTCTTCAATGGGGTGTCACAGGGTCCCCGGGGAAAAAAATTGTAAATGTAAAATAATAAAATAAATATTCTTCTGTAGCAATAACAAAGTATAACATAAATTATTCCGTAGCAATTACACAAGAATATCCAGTAATGTCCCTGCCTACAATTAAACACATTCACTTACCGAAAATCGGGGCAAATGGGTGCAAGCCTTTGACCACAAACTTAGTCACTGCTCGGTGACATTCGTCTATCCTGGCCTGAAAGGAGACGCTAACGGTAGACTGCAGCGAGAACTGCCAGCCAGACTCTGTCTCTCTCATCATGGTCACCTAAATGCACAGTAATGGCAGGTTTTGTAATAAGGCAGATCGCGCTAACATAATATGCACTGTTAGCTGATTATTTACCTGCCGCATTAACGGGAGAGGACGTGCAAACGTTACTGCTGCTGCTGGGTTGAGATTCACGAGTCCAGAGCGGAATTAAAAACACGACATTCATTTAAGGTCATCGTGTGTTTTGTGAGCAAATGCTTTTGCATATTCGTAGTGTTTCCTCCCTTAAATGTAATATCTGCTTTGCAAGTATTGCAAGTTGCCCCGTTGTCATCCGTTCTCGTAAAGTATAACCAAACTTTTGAGTGTTTGAGCCGCTTAGGTGCCCTGCCAGGTAAATGACGCTCCACAACGTGGTGACGTCATTCGGGGCGACTGGAATTGATAAGGGAATGGTTTGCAAAAATGGCAAACAATTCCAAGGAATTGAAACAGTGGGAACCGGTTCTCAACAAGAACCGGGTTTCGATACCCATCCCTAATTATTATGGTGTTCCACAGGGTTCAGTGCTAGGACCAATTCTGTTTACATTATACATGCTTCCCTTAGGCAGCATCATTAGAAGACATAGCTGTTGGGTCTGTGTTTCCACAAGCCCCGCTGGTTTTAGAGACTTATTCCTGTGAAAGAAAAACAAGGCAACAGCGATTACTTGCAAGGGAGGCCTCGTCGGTGTCTACCACGAAAATGACCCCAAATCCGGCCTCCTCCCGCTGCCTTTTATTGAGAAACAGTTCACATAAAACACATCACAGCAAAGCAACGCCCACATGGTTCTAAGACAAGGCATTGTATGTATATGTGTGAACTTCTGTATGTATGTAAGAATGTGTGTGCGTGTGTGTGTGTGTGTGTGTGTGTGTGTGTGTTTGACCTCCTGCTGACCAAAGGGTCATAAAAGGAACATCACAAGAAACAGATCTTCCAGATAGGATGTATCTGCAATAAAACACTACATCCCCCCCAGAACCTCCAGAGGCTGGGAGGGTGATGAAAGAACCCTTTCATCACAGAGTTAAAACAATGTAGAGATGGCAAGCATAAAAATGACAACATTTAACAATTCACTCTAACAATAGCATACATTTCCACTGCTATGCAGATGACACGCAGCTCTATCTATCCATGAAGCCAGGTAACACACACCAATGAGTTAAACTGCAGGAATGTCTTAAAGACATAAAGACCTGGATGGCCGCTAACTTTCTGCTTCTTAATTCAGATCAAACTGAGGTTATTGTACTCGGCCCTGAAAATCTTAGAAATATGGTATCTAAGCAGATTCTTACTCTGGATCAGGGGCGGATCTAGAAGGGTGGCATGGGGTGGCAACTGCCACCCTAAAATGATCCCTTGCCACCCCAAGTGCCACCCCAGTTTTGCATATGACAGTGTTGTTTATTAAAATAAGATAGCATTAACAGTTTGAGTGTAGTTACAGTCAACAGTGAATATAAATGCTAAAACTGAATATATTGCATAGTGTTCCCCCCCTCTACCATTAACAAATGGTTCAGCCCATTGCAGGACCGGCTTTTTTCTTGTTATCAGTAGCAAGCGATGTTTATGATTGTGCCAGAGCACATTTTGAACAACACCATGGGAATTTCGGATTTTACACAGGTGGTTGGATGTTACACTGTGGAAATGGAAGGAAGGTGAGTGTTATTAAACCTCTGTGGTCCACGGACACGCTGCACCTGCAAATCACATGACTAACAAGCTGCAGCCACGCTGAGTCTCTATTTCAGCCCACATTGAAAGTTCGGACTTCAAAGTTTTTAAATTTTAATTACAGGCCAGTAAATCCAGAGTTATGATAATATATAATCATGCTTTTTTCTAAATACTGTCGTCACGTTTTTGTTTGTGTGTGTGGGGGTGTGTGTGTGTGTGTTTTAAGCGTTTTCTAAGGACAGCGCGAAAACAGTAAAGGAAAAGAAGCCACCGCTTTCCTATCGGTGTAAAAATGTACCATGTCAACCAATTTTTAAAAAAGTCAACACGTGGGATTTGGTTGTTTAGGGAGAGGGGAGAGTTTTTAGAGTGACAGTAACGGCAGCGAGACAGAGCGAGCGAGTGAGAGAGAGAGAGAGAGAGAGAGAGCGAGAGAGTTTTTAGATGTGGGAGATTTGTGACGTTTAGTGTGGAGTGTACAGTTAGTGTGTTGTGTTGTCTTGTGTAGTTGTTCTGTTGTGTAGTCGTTTTGTTTTGTGTGTCAGTGAGGGCACTAATGAATGTCACAAAGGCACATTTGTAACGTAAACACTGTCACTAAGCAGAAAACCAGCGGAGTGATACACCTGCTGTTGTCAGGCCTGCAGGTTAGTCCCTGTGCTGCTCTCCTCTGTCTTTTGGTGGACAAACTTTTTTTTACTGGCACACATCATTTGTGGGGCATCTTATTACGACACCTGATTGTTCTCTCACTTTAGTTTTAGTAATATTTTTAAATGGTTGTACAAAATGAAAGAAACGGCAGGTGTATTGGCTGCATTTTTAGATAAATAGTTGTATATGTTTACAAAATGTACAATTTATATTTGCATTTCAAGTTAAAAAATTTACTCAACATGCCTGTGGGTTTTTTTTTTAGTAAAAAATACTACTAGGATTTTAAGTTCTTTGTGTGATTTCAGATCAGTAATACTAATGCAGTATGTCAGTGAAAAAAAACAACTAAATTCAGTTGAGCTGAAAAGAATGATCCCAAACAAGGCAAGAGGAAAAAATAAAATGAAACAATTTGAGGGTGAAATACAAACGTAAACTCAAAAGGAGTCAAAAATGGGCAGTTGTAATTCAGACCTCAGTGGGTTAATCCAACAAATCATGAAAAATTAGGTTTAAATTTTTGTTCATGACAGTGCAGATTTCTGACATTTTGTGATTGATTTCTAACAAAAAACAGTGTGAAACTTAGACTTGTGTTTGTAAATGAACCGCCCCATGTTGTGTACCTTTCTGGGTTTTATACTTATTGGGCTACATATTTATTTATTATACAGGCTATACAGTACATAACATCAAAACTGTTTTATGTAACTAAAGTGTGTAATTATGTGGGCTACAGACAATAATTAAGTTATAGACTATATTTATATGAAAAACGTGTATACTTACTGCATTTGAATCATTTTAACCATATGTAACCACCTGCATATGTGTTTGGGAAAAAAAGGCTTTGATTTTGCCACCCCATTTGATTTCTTTGCCACCCTCATGCCACCCTAAAAACATTTCTCTAGATCCGCCCCTGCTCTGGATGGCATTACCTTGGCCTCCAGTAATGCTGTGAGGAACCTTGGAGTCATTTTTGACCAGGACATGTCCTTCAATGCACATATTAAACAAATATGTAAGACTGCTTTCTTCCCTTTGTGCAACATCTCTAAAGTTAGAAATATCCTGTCTCAGAGTGACGCTGAAAAACTAGTTCATGCATTTATTACTTCCAGGCTGGACTACTGTAATTCTTTATTATCAGGATGTCCTAAAACTCTCCTGAAAAGCCTTCAGCTGATCCAAAATGCTGCAGCAAGAGTACTGACAGGGACTAGAAAGAGAGAGCATATTTCTCCTGTTTTGGCTTCCCTTCATTGGCTTCCTGTTAAATCCAGAATTGAATTCAAAATCCTGCTCCTCACATACAAGGTCTTAAATAATCAGGCCCATCTTATCTTAATGACCTTGTAGTACCATATCACCCTATTAGAGCACTTCGCTCTCACACTGCAGGCCTACTTGTTGTTCCTAGAGTATTTAAAAGTAGAATGGGAGGCAGAGCCTTCAGTTTTCAGGCCCCTCTTCTGTGGAACCAGCTTCTCTTTTCTCTGTATGTATTATTGTAGGGTTTACTTTACAATATAAAGTGCCTTGAGGTGACTAAATGTATAAATAAAATTGAAGTGAATTCAAACGGAGTATCATACCATAAGTTTTTATATAGCACTTTAAAAAGAACACTTGGCCAACCAAAGTGCTGTACAGAAGAAACATAATAAGAACAATCAAATAACAGAGTCAGTTACCGACAGAGTCAAAATCCAGCAAATAAAAAATAAGTCTTTAACCTGGATTTAAAAACAAATTTTTAGTGCATATGACCTGAATGATATAACAGCAGGTTATTTCACAGTATTCATCAGAATGATAGTAGAGAAGAAGTAATTACCCTCTACCTCTTTGTTTTTCAGTGACCTGGTCAGAGCCTGGCTCGATCAGCTAGAAATAACAAGTGAGGAGGACATGGGCACAGTAGCAGAACTGCTGACGCAGATTTCCACTTCAGTTGAGAACAAGCAGAGCTGTGAAATCCAGCTGGGGAAATTAGCTCAGGCACTTGTGTCAGTCAGAAAGAGATCAAAGTGTGAATATGTTGGCAGTGCGTCATTGGTGGTGGGAGCTGTTTGTCAGATTGGAGCTTTTTTGCTAAGCAACAGACCTGCTGCTTCATTTTTACATGCGGCTGCAGCTGCAGCAGCAACAACCTATGTAGTGATCAGCTTGAGAACTGCAGTGAAAAGTTGGAAACTGAGGAAAGAAGTGATCCTGCTATTGGAAAGTGAAGAATTTCAAGCAGGTGTCAATCTTCTGTATGAAGAGCTGAAGAAAAGTGAGAAACAGAAAAAGACCAAGTCGAGCTTTTGGAGTCACTAAAGATGAAGCAGATATTGGTACAGTCCATAATTTCTTTTAGGTTATTTAATAGAAAAAAGGACACTGTACTTTTATATATAATAGCGTGTATTTATATCTCCCAACAAACTGATGCATTCTCAGAAACCTGTTATTTATGTACAAAAAATACACAAGAGTGGCTTTGTGGTTAGTGGAAGCTGCCATGTTCTCACGCCATATTTGAATAAAGTGGTTGGGAATGACATCTCCCTTCTGACTAATCATGTTTTACAGATGTGGCCAAAGACACAGGGGATGGAAAGGCATAGCCATGTATTCGTTGTGAAGGGAAATTTAACACTTTAAAGCCTGAACCATGAAATAATTGCCAGAAAAATTCACAACATTTTAATTTCCATCATTTCCAACATAGAGGCAAAAGTGCTGACTACCGCAGTGTCACTAATCCCCAGAAACCTTCCTATTCTGTTTCAGATATTCTGGTCTTTTATCCCATTGGATGATGTGTGCATGTGTATACGTATACACGTATTTTATGTTCACGTATATTTCTTTGTGTGTATATGTATGTGCTCATTTGCATGTACATATATATTCACACACACACACACACACACAGATGTCTTAAATGTTTTAAGAATGTTTTTCAGGTTATCTATTTTATTATTTTTTATTTGATTAGATTATCCCTCTGTTCAGCACTTTGGCCAACACTCGATGTCCTTTAAATGTGCTATATAAATAAAGATGACTTGACTTGACTAATAAAACTTCCGAGAGCAAAGAGATACTGGGACACTAAGACCAGGGAACAGGATGACACTAGAGAACTGGGAACTGAACGGTCTGACAAAGACGGCCCTATACACAGCAGGGAGACTGTGGAAGAAACACCCAGGAGCAACACAAGACACTGGTGGACAAAACTGAACACAATGAACACGAGACAACGGATTATCAAAATAAAACAGACTTTCTGTGTTTAGATATGATCATCATCGACTTCTTTGTTCACGCCTGAGTTTGACAAGATGTGTCGCCAGCCCACCAGAAAAACAGTGTTACATATTGTAAGGGTTAAACACAGAATTGTGATTCATATGTGATTTTGCTGATAGTAAATTTATTCTCAATCCTACTGACCAGAACATAATCAGTAAGCATGAACAAGAAAAGAATGACTTTTACAAACAGGCCTAACTGACACCCTGTGTAGAAACGGTCTTAAGAGATATGACTGTGTGTGTGTGTGTGTGTGTGTGTGTGTGTGTGACTCTGAATGTCTTTCAAAGTGTACGATTTCATGAAAAGGGCGATTGCATTGAGTAAATACATATAATATTGACAATTATTTGAATTAAAAGGGATTATTCTAAAGTGAATGTGCCAATGAAATCTGAACTGAACTTTTCAAAGTCTTTGAAAAATAATATTATTTGCGGATGATACAAACTTACTGTGCTGTGGAAGTAACTTGGAACAACTTCTGAATGAACTAGAAAATGAATTAAATAATCTGAAGACCTGGTTTGACCATAATAAATTAACATTGAACCTGAGTAAAACAAAATTCACAATATTTGGGAATCACACATATTCTACTAACAGTAAACTGACAATAAATGACACTGAATTAGAGTATCTGAGATAAAATTCCTTGGTGTGATAATACATCACAAACTATCCTGGATTCCCCACATTACTCATATCAAAGGCAAAATATCGACATCTCTGGCAGTTATCTACAAGGTTAAGGATCTCATAAATCAAACATCATTATATACTCTTTATTGTTCTATTATGCTGCCGTACATGACATACTTTGTGGAGGTGTGGGGAAACACGTATAAAACACACTCATCCAATATACATTTGGCAAAAAAGAGCAATAAGGACAATAAATAAAACTACTTCAAGAGAACCATCAATCCACTTTTTATCAAATTAAATATTCTCAAATTTAAAGATTTGGTTGACCTCAGAACTGAACAAACAATGTACAAAGCAGCAAATAAATCTTTGCCCCACAACATTCAGAACTTGTTCCAAAGAAGACCAAATACTCCTGACCTGAGAGGAATCCTTATGTTCAGCAAGCCAGTAGGAAGGACAAATGTAAAATATCAGAGCATTACAGTCAGAGGAGTCAGTGTGTGGAACACCTGTACAGGTGAGATCGAGACAAGTACATCAGTACAAAAACTCACACGATTGTTCAAAAATAATAAATTGCATGAATATAGGAAATCTTCCTCTCAGTGACTGAGTCGTCTCATTGTGTCCTCAGTTTTTATAGATGAAGGCCTGAGTAACCCAGGCTTAAGTTTTCATTAACAGATATCAAATAAGCTCAGAGATTAAGCGGGTGTTATAGACAGGGTGATTAGTTTATGTAAAACTGTAGTTTGTCATTGTTCTGTTTTACATGCTGAAAATGGTTTTATTTGTGTATGTTCATGTGTTACATTTGTACATAGTCAAACATATCTGATCAAACAATGTTGAATCCTGGATATGGATTTGTAAGCAATGAAATCTGAAATAAGGGGGTAGGAACAGGAACAGTGTGAACATCATCCTACTCCTTTTCGAGCACACGCATTCTGTAGACAAATATACATGAAAACTTGATGATTTTTAAGTTTTGTTTTTTGTTTTTTTTCTCTTGTTATTTCAATTATATTTGCATGTTCGAAATAAAAAAATTATATCTAAAAAACTGAAGAAAGACCTGAAATGAAATGACATTTGCCTTTTTTAAAAGTGGGTGAAAGGTCAGAGATTGAGAGGGTAATAGGATGGGGCTGAAGGTCACTATGTAAACCCCTGATTGGTTGACTAGATATGATAGAGAGCGGTGAGAGGCATCCTGGGTCAGCTTTCGGCCCCCTGCGAGATGAGCAGGTTAAAGGATTCCAGAAGTTTACCATTGGAAACTCCAGCAGAGGAGCGGCGGGGAGATTGGACTTGGATTTGACTGTTTCTGCTCATCATCATCACCATCGGCATGTTGGATTAAAATTCTGAGAAGGATTTGGACTTCCATCATCTTCCATGGGGATTATAACTTTGAGCAGATGTGAGCTCTATCAAGGAATCCTTCTTTCCTCATTATTTCCATGAACACGGAGCTCTGAGGAGGAACACGTCTTCAGTGCTCCAACCTCTCTCCCCCCAGAGATGAGAACAAACTCAGCATTAGCTCAGAGTAAGTTAATGAAATTGATTGAATTATTTTTTAGCTTTTTGCTTTGCTCCTGCCAAACTGCTTTAATAAAATGTGCTGCAGTTAAAGTGTAAGTTGTGGGCATTCCCTCTGTGAAACAATAAAGGTATAAATCAGAGTATTCATCTGAATAAGTGCAAACAACTCAGGCTGCTCTCACCTATTTTACAACCTCTAATACCAACCTAGATTTACAAGTGCCATGATAAAAGAAATGGTGTTAATTGCATGAAGTATTTAACACTAAACCAAAATTCATATGTGATGTTTATGATGGTTATCTTTGATTGCTTACTACTGATCAGAATATAACCAGGCATAAGCTTAGCCAATCTGACAAATAAGAAGATTTAATCTTTAATGATTATTCTAATAACAGGCTTCTCCCTGTGAGTCTGACCTTGGTGTATGAGGAAGATGTTAGTGTTTGTTGATCACCATATACCCTGTGGCTCTGTGCTGCCCTCACAACACGTGACCATGTGAAGCCAGACAGCCAGCGAACAAAATAGACGAGATCTTCCACACAAGGCTTTTCTTGCTTTTAATGAAGATCTTTTAAAGCCTTTCCTCTCTCAAGGCTTCTCCTTGCTATTTCTTATTTGTAACTGAAACATACAGAATATGAAAATAAATTGCTTGCTAATACACATCTTAATGACAAACTTAATGATTAGCCTAGCTTAACACGTGCGTTACATTAGCATCACAGTTAACTCCATGTAAACACATATAAAAGTTGTTTCTGAACACATTAATACTCACAAAGACGAACGTTTCCCAAGGTACAAGTGTGTAGGGCACTTTTAGCGTGTACATGAGCTTATTCACAGTTTTAATACTGCCGAAGCACTTTTCACAACGTTCACGGAGAAAAAACGTCAGAGATAGGTTAATGATCAGAGCGCTTCCTCGCTCCCATTTCCGCACATACAATACAAAGATAGCTTGCGACTAAGACGTCTCACTCTGAGCAAATTTCGAATCCACACATTTTAACTGTTTTTCGCATGAATCACATAATATTTCTTAACTTTTGAACTTATTTATCACCTAAGTTACGTAACTTAATCAGATTATGCACTAACTACTGACTTTTGACCAAAAGGCATAACAGGCTCTTCAGTGTCTCTCTCTTCTTCCCATCACAGGATTGGTTCAGAATTTTAGATTCATATATGTCTAAATTCCTTTGGAAAGATAAACCCCCATTTATAAGCTTTATCCTTGGTCTTTCGTAGTGTTAAGGGGGATTAGAACTACCTAACTTTCAGCACTACTTCTTAGCCAACAGGCTTCAATTTATCACAGGATGGCTAAAACATACCCTCTTAGACGAACCTTGGCTAGATGTAGAACAAGCACTTTGCAATAATCTAGAGATTTCAGATCTACCATTTATCAGCTCAAACATCCAACGACATGAATCCTTCAAAAGCGTCAACATCAGCTCTTCTCTGACAGCATGGTGGGAGTTGCTAAAATTGACGGAGTCTTCATTAATCCCATGCAAACGTACACCTATCTGGAACAACCCTGACATATTACAAAACAATAACATGATAAACTTCTCAGATTGCAGTGGTAAAGGAATCAAATACTTACATAATACATATATTAGAAGGAACAGACTTTATTTCATTTGACAGACTAGTTACACAATATGGGATCAACAAGAAAAGATTTTTAGAATATCAACAAATTAAATCCATAATAAAAAAGAAATTTAAACCGGATCAAGTTGAACTACAAACACCACCAAGTGTGGTTCAATTTCTTACTCTTAAAACCCCCAAATTACTTTCCAAAATATACAGAATGCTTTCTAAAACAGATGAATCAATATCACTTCCTATTGCAAAATGGGAAGCGGATTTATCAGTTAACTTAGACCAAAACTTCTGGTCTCAGATTTGCATAAAAACCTTTCATTTAATTAGAAATCCCAGTCTGCAATTAATTCAATACAAAATACTACATTTTTTGTAGAGTGCACTATACAGGTCATCGGATGTTCAAGATGGGCTTTACGTCTACCAACAACTGCTCACACTGCCAAACCAATTCACCGGACAATTATATCCACGCTCTTTGGTTCTGTCCACCAGTTCAGAAGTTTTGGCGTGAGATATGTGAAGACTTATCAAAGTGTCTGAAATGTAACATTCCAACTTCCCCTTTAGTATGTTTGTTGGGCAGCTTAGATTATGTCACTACAGAAAGAATATAGCCCATATGGTTTTCACTGCCCTATGCATAGCCAAGAAAACAGTCCTCATCAACTGGAAAAATAAAAATAATCTAAGAGACCATCTAATAGATCACATTAGTCTTGATACAGCCTCTGCCACCACATTAGATTAATTCCTCTGGGCGCCTTGATTGGCCTTGATCACCTAGTGGGGGTGGGGAGGTCGTGGTTTTATCCCACATTTGTTGGCCACAGCCATGACCTGGATAGTGCTCTGGTTGCTCTTGGATGGTGTTTCTCTGGTGGCTGCTTGAAGTGTGGCTTGGGGGAGGGTCCTTCCCAGGGGACGTAGGTTACCGGCCTGGTAGCGGTGCTCCTGGGTGGGTCCGGGGCAGGCTTGGGGACTTGGGGTTTTGGGGGTCCTCGGCCTCCCGGCTGAGTTTCTGGCTGGGCCTGTGGGGCTTGGGTCCTGGCTCATTGTTGGAACTGGGGGCCTCTTCTGCTGCCAGGGAGATTATTGCCATCCTTTGCAGGAGGTCTCAGCTCTTGAGGATTCCACTCTGTAGGTGGGATGGATCTAGCAGAGGTGGAGGATGAACTCAACCTAGGTGTCTATTGTCTTATGTAGTCTGGGAGTTGACTGGATGTTCCGGTGGGTGCAGTTTTCCTCTGTGGTGGGGTTGAATGGGTCGCCCCATGCTCTGGGGCCTGGTGGTGCTACTGCTGTCGGCCCCTGCGTGGATGGGCCTGGACCCCCTGCCCTTGATGGATTCTGGGGAACAGGGGGGCCTATCGCCGTCAGCAAGGGAGCTGGCTCCAGGGAGGGAGTACTCTGCCCCCACCCAATCCTTTCCTCCTCATCCCCAATTGGATCCCTCCTCCCGCTCCATCACACCACCACACATGTAGGGCCTTGAGGTACAGGTGCATCACTGCTGACACCAGCTGATATCTGGCAGAGAGTCGTTGGCACCATGCCCCTCCCTTGTTTTAAATGCACTTAGAACAATGCGCATCAACACCACACATGAGCGAGCAGAGTGAGGTATGGGATCTTCACACACCCCTGTTTTTTGTTCACCATCTGGGGCGGGGGGCTGGGAGGAGGATCTGGCCATCTGTTTGGAGGTCTGAGCTGGTGAGCTTCACTGCTCCTGCAGTATTGGGGGTGTTCTGCTTGTCTCCACCCAAGAGTAAAGAGAACCATCTCCTGGGTCTGAGGTGAATTGACCCTCTGGGGGTGCTGGTGCCTGGACCTGGGAATATAGAGATGGTATGGGGAGCATAAGTGTGTGTAAATTTCCCCACCCACTCCCTGGCAGTGGCTGGTGCCCCCACCCACTGTTGCATTGGTGGTTCTTGGTATCCAGGGATGGGCTACTCAGATTAAACATAATATATCAATCACTTAGATAACATACAAATGTTATTGTTTGGTTTTTTTCAGTGTTTCATTGGTTTGGCAGAGATTAAAGTTTTCACACAGCTGAATCAACGTCAAACAGAAAACTGATTAAACAGAAGTGTGAGATGGTTGAGAGTTTACTCCAGTGTCCTGTTATATTTTTGATAGCAAGGAACAGACGGCTGAGTTTGTTAAACTCCACCTAACCCAGATCTGAAGGCTAGACCGTCCCATTTCACAGCCTCGCACTTCCAGCCTTCTCGGTCTTTGGGCGACCTGGCCCACATAAACTGGGAAGGATGCAGCCCCTGAATTGGGACACAGCTAGAGTTAGAAGAAAGCGCCTTGTTAGGACTGATTGGAAGCAAAATTAATTTCAAAAGACTACCAGATGGAATCCTGATAAAAGCATGGTTTTGTGCAAACTGTGCAAAAAGGAGTTTGCATACCACCGAAGCACTTCAACCTTACGGTGCCATCTAAATGCAAAACATGTTGCAGCAAGCACAGAAACATTGATCAGTTTCATGATTGAAGTAGAAACAGGAGAGGGAGGGGAGAGAATGAGAGAAGAAGAGGCAGCTGTGCAGCAAACACAGAATAACTCCAGCTTTGTGTCTTTTTTTCATCTAGCTCAAGTACAGGACAAACTGGGACGAGACAACACCGTTGGCAACTCTATTTTATTCACAAGGTTAGTTTGTAAAGTTCACTATCAGTAACACAGCACCCACCCAGCTGTATAGAAACTCCGTCATCCTAGCTAATACACAATATGAGTTATTGTAACTGACTGTAAAAAGTCAGCACAACAAAAATAAACTAAACTTGGTTTATATCTGACCCAGATAGACTGCAGGCCATAACTTCTTACCTGAAGTTCAGTTCACCTGACACTCGGACCGGCGGCCGCCTCGGGTCTCTCCTCCTCCTGCCTCCCCTTTCCCTCATCCACCTGCTGGCCTCCACCACTTGCTAATATTAGTGAATCTGTGGAAGCTCCGCGATATCCACCACCAAACAATTAAGTTATTTTTACACACCTACCAGCTTCTGGCCAATCCACCACCTTTCATTGTTTATACTGTTAAGAAAAAAGAAAAACAAAACAAAACCCCCCCAAAACCATCGGCCCATAAAAACGAAAAATCACCATTGCTGATGGCCAATCCAGCTATGGTCAGCATCGAACAAACTTACAAATTATCTCCTAAAATGGATTGCTCTGGACTGTAGACCACTATCAGTGGTAGAAGACAGGGGTTAGAAAATGTGCTACAGTTAATGTCAGGTGAGGCAACTTTCCAACTGCTGTGCTGAAAGACTATTTCAAGTAAAATTCAACAGCTTTATGACACAATGAGATGCATCACAGACAGCCCTGCTAACATGGAGGAACTACACCAGGAGCAAACAAGACTGGGGCAACAGAAAGAGCCACTCACACAGGATGTTTCCACACGGTGGAGTTCAACGCTGGAGATGGTTTCTCATCTACTAAAGAATCAAGAGGCTGTTTTTGCTGCTTTAGACAAACAAAAGCACAAGCTGGTCATTTTAACTCCATCAAAGCTGGTAAAACTCCAAAAGCTGGCAGCTGTACTTGAGCCATGCAGGTAAATAAATAATAAATAATAATAACTTATTGTCACTGTTTCTTCAAAATGCTCTATATTTGACAGTTATTGTGGAGATTAAGAACGACTTAAAAAGCAGGGTAGCTTTGGGGACAAAGGTGGCTCTCCTCCTCTGTCCCCAAAGGCACCCTGCTTTTTAACTCCAGCCAATAAGACCATTTCCCACACCCATAAACATAAACTACACTCTTTTTATACTGCCGACACTTTACTCACTTATTTATTCACCTTTCAGTCACTCTAATTTCAAAACTGTGTAATTCGTGTATATACTGTCACGGCTCGTAGGATGAGCTGTGTGGAATTATTAAAGGACCCAAAACACAGGCAATTCTGATGTGAGGAAGCTTTATTAATGGAGGTGGTAAATGCACAAGGCGAGGGTGTCGAAAAACAGAACTAAGTAAACCTAAACTGGGAAAACTAAAGAGCAAACCTGAAATGATAACCAAACAGGGTGAAGGACAGAGAGACGCAGACAGATGCAGGGAAACCATTCAGGATGACGGAGGAGATTAACGCAGACGAACTGGCAACAGGCAGGAGAACACACAGGGCTTAAACTGAACACACTCACATGAGACAGAGACCTTCAGAATAAAACAGGAAACTCACAGACACAGAGAACCAGACAAGACACAAACTTAACAGACAGATTCACAAGCAGACACAGACAGAGGGAACACAGAAGTGGGAGCAGGCAGGCACAGAACAAAACCCTAACAAATGGCAAACTTTAACAAAAGACATAACAGAATAAACAAGAACATAGAATAATATAAAGAAACACAAAACACTGAGTCGTCAGACTCAGGACCATGATATACTGTATATTCTGTGTATTTATTATCTCACTCTTATTGCCTGTCTGCCCTGTCCTTATTTCCAACGTCATGCTGCTCTGTTGTATGTTAATTGCTCCTTGGACAATTAAAATTCTGCCTGTAAAATAAATGACGAGCTGACATTTTTGTCACAAACACCACCAATCATCTTGATGGACCCTTAACATTTAACATCTGCTGCTGATTCAGGAAGCACACCAATGTTACCAGGTGATGTCACAGTTTAAAGTGGGCAGCTGCTGCACATTATCCCCCTGAGAAGTGAGGAAAAAAAAAAATTCCCATTGAACTTTTTTTGGTAATTTCCTGCCCCTCTGGGGCTAAAAGAGTCCACCCAAACACATGAGATATCAGTGGAAACACCAGGATGTCCTTTATTTAGTACATCAGGACTAAATAAAGGAGGGGAGTAGGGGAGTTCAAATAAGTGAAAAGACGTAGACCAAAAACAAATGTCCATTGCAGAGGACATAAATGAAAAGGCTGGTTCTAATGTCAGGGCAATATTGTGCATAAAATAAGTTTATGCAATTTGTCTCCTGTGTGCAGAGCTGCTGGAGCTTGTGTTTCCGTCAGAGTGACTGATCTGTCACATATCCTGTCACGGCACATAGCTTTAAAACCTCGGCTGAGTTCTAGCTCTCAGCGGAGGTTAAATACTGGGCAGAATTAATGTGATGGAAAATTATTTTATTTTGTGTATTGATCATGTAACTAACATCAATTTAGTAATATCAGTTTTGTGTCACTTTGGTATACATATACGACAGCATCATATATGCGAGTTTCACACTGTATTCCACACACAGTAGAGTATTGCAGGATTAGATGTAGACTGGCACAGTAGAAGGTAGTTAAGGGTATATCCTTCGAACTTTCTGTGTGGGGGAGGTTTCAAGGATGGGGCTGAAGGTTTAGACCCCCCCCCAAGTGACATGTGACAATGTGTTACAGCTGTGGAATGCCTTTGTCTACTTGGTATTCAGGATGGTGATGAGTCTGCATACTGGCAGGAAGTTGAGCGGCTGGTACTCTGGTGCAGTCAGCACAATCTGGAGCTGAACACTCTTAAGACTGTAGAGATGACAGTGGACTTCATGAGACATCCCTCAACACTGCTCCCCCTCACCATATCAGACAGCCTGGTGTTGACTGTGGAGATCTTCAAGTTCCTGGGTACCACCATCTCCCAGGACCTGGGAGACCAACATCTCCTCCATCCTCAAAAAGACCCAGCAGAGGATGTACTTCCTGAGACAACTGGGGAAGTACAGTCTTCCACAGGAGCTGCTGATCCAGTTCTACACTGCAGTCATTGAGTCTGTCCTGTGCTCCTCCATCACAGTCTGGTATGGTGCAGCCACTAAACAGGACAGGCGCAGACTGCAGCGGACTGTACGGGCAGCAGAGAAAATCATCGGTGCCTCCCTGCCCTCCACCCAGGACCTGCACCTCTCAAGAACCAGGCAGGGAAAAATCATCACAGACCCCTCACACCGTGGACACAGACTTTTTGACCTGCTGCCCTCTGGCAGACGGTACAGAAGCCTGCAGACCAGGACCACCTGACATAGGAACAGTTTATTTCCCCTCGCCATCTCCCTCCTAAACAGTTGAACTGTCACACTGCACCTTATGTACATTCTGTGGTATTCATTTCTGTAATCCTGTATTTTCGATATCAGAGGTGGGACCAAGTCAATGTTTTGCAAGTCTCAAGTCTCAAGTGTGTCCTTGGGCAAGACACTTCACCCGTTGCCTACTGGTGGTGGTCAGAGGGCCCGGTGGCGCCAGTGTCCGGCAGCCTCGCCTCTGTCAGTGCGCCCCAGGGTGGCTGTGGCTACAATGTAGCTTGCCATCACCAGTGTGTGAATGTGTGCGTGAATGGGTGAATGACTGGATATGTAAAGCGCTTTGGGGTCCTTAGGGACCAGAGAAGCGCTATATAAATACAGGCCATTTACCAAGTAAGTCTCAAGTCTTTATCCTCAAGTCACAAGTCAAGTCTAAAGTAATGTCAGGCAAGTCAGAGTCGAGTCTCAAGTCACTGGTGTAAAAGTCCGAGTAAAGTCAAAAGTCTGAAACTTTGAATTTCAAGTCCTTTCGAGTCTTTAAAAAAAAAAGAAGAAAAAAAAAAAGAATGTTGCAGTTATATGCTAAATGTAAATATTAGACCATGTGATTTTTAAATCAGACTTTTTCTCAACACATGATGAAATACTGAACTTAGAAAATATACACAAATTGTGAAATTGCCCCTCTAAAAAATGCAGCTCAATTAAACTTAGCTCCAAGAATAATTTTCACCGATAATTCTGAGATAAGCTGCATGTTATTCTTGGATGCGCTTGTAGGACCAGCTTTAAAATCGCATGACAAAAATATTATACACATTAAAACCAAACAGTATCACCAACGTAGCCTGGACAACATTTGCTAGTTAGATGAAGTCAGCTGTCTCATCGTAGCAAAAGAGAAGCACCACCATTCTTTATGCAACTTCAACTGTCGACAAAGTTGGAAGTTGTTCCATCTCTGTCTGTGATTCTCTTCTTGCATGTTTTGCACATTGCATTTCGTTTTTTTGTTGACTACTTCATAGTTTATGTACCTGAAAAAAATAACTCCTTGCAGCATTTTTGAGCAGTTTTTTTTTCTTCTTAAAAAAAATCTGGTTAATTTGATTGGCTGTGCTACAGCTCACGCACACATACATACAGAGTGTGGTTTGAATAAATGAATGAATGAATTGAATTAATGGTGCACACTTTCTACATAATATGAGTGTTAAATTTTAGATTTGGGGTGAAATATCAAGTCTTTTCAAGTAAACCGGTTCAAGTCCAATTCAAGTCCCAGGTCATTGGTGTAAAAGTCCAAGTCAAGTCACAAGTCTTAGAACATTTTTTCAAGTCAAGTCTAAAGTCATAAAATTAATGACTCGAGTCCAAGTCATGTGACTCGAGTCCACACCTCTGTTCGATATATACGATTTAGATATGAAGGTTTTTAGATGTTGATTATTTGTTGGTTTATACACCTTGTATGCATGTATGTATGTGTGTATATGTGCATGTGTATATCTTTATATACATGTGTTTGTGCATATACTTGTCCAATAAACGTGATTCTGATTTAAGGAGCCTTTGCACACAGCTGGCAGAGACAACAGGAGCTCCACAAGGCACAAGAGCAACTCGAATTGCCGCAACATTTGATCATCACGGTAATGTAGTAAATAATTCTACGCACTACTTCCATGTACCAATATTAACGTAACATTAGACATTAGTTACAAAGTTAACTCATATTTTCTTCGTTTGATTAAAGGATTGTCCAAGGCTTTAGGGAACCAAACAAAAAAATGGGGCAGCGGATCCTTGAACAAGCCCCAGCCATTAAAAGAGTTTTTGCTTCAGACACGAGCCACCATTCGCTTCCCAACTTGACCTGGCAGGTATTAAGCCCGATTCCTTTTCCCCATGACAAAACAGAGAAAACCGACTCATAGTGTGTTAAAACAGTTATATTTCTTTTTATTCAATCATCTCCCGGAAGAGAGAGACCTCTGCACAGCTCAGACGCCAGTTGCAAGAGCTCTAACATTAGAATCATCAGCTGTGTCTTATATGGTGTTATTTCGGTACTTCACACATCACACAGGCTTGAACATTGTTTATATGGAGAGTTCCTCTTTTTTGTGTCTATATCTATTAATATGCCTGTGCACTACAACTTCCTGTTTTTCAGTCTGGCTGAGCACATATTTGTGGCCTTGCTCTACAAGCCTTCATTATTAAAGTACATAAAACAATATAATGAGCAGATACACATTAAAAATATTTCTTTCATTCCTAACAGTCCCCCTTTTTCATTTCTCACTTGAGAAATGAACTAATTCCTAATCTATCCCATTAAGTTTACTTCAATGCAATCCAATTGAATTTTATTTATATAGCGCCAAATCACAACAGAAGTCGCCTCAAGGCGCTTCATAGATACAGAGAAAAACCCAACAATCATATGACCCCCTATGAGCAAGCACTTTGGCGACAGTGGGAAGGAAAAACTCCCTTTTAACAGGAAGAAACCTCCGGCAGAACCAGGCTCAGGGAGGGGCGGGGCCATCTGCTGCGACCGGTTGGGGTGAGATAACAGGGACTTTGAAGAGAGAGAGACCTAATATTTAATAATCCACATTTCACTGTTTTACTCTTTGCTTCAGATTTGGATTCTGTATTGTTCTTTCTTTGTGATTGTTTATGTTTAAGTTGTTTATTGCTGACTTTTAGTTTGTTTTTGTCTGTCTGGGAGCTGACACAGTCTCTATGGGGAAGGGTTTTTTGGCAGGGTAGCATCAGGAGAGAAGCTCCAGAGAGGCGTGTTCCATCTTAAAAGCTAAAATATAACAAAAGACATTATGCTAAACAAACAAAACCTTTCAATTGCCCAACCCTATCTGTCCCCTCAACGGGTTGTATGTTTTCAATGTTTCCTAATTATTTTGTCATAAAAATAAATCAAACAAATAACTTAAGCTGTGTGACAGCACCTTGCGTTTACGCTGGGCTGTGAGCTGCCCTAACTCTACTTGCTACACCCCCTTTTCACCCAGTTAATTTTTTAAATCCTAGTTTAAACTATTCCTTATGGAGGACCACAAGAGCTACGCGCATCGAAATAAAAATTTCTGTGCTTTAATAATGAATTGTAGAATAAATTCTGCAATTGTAAATTCATTTTTGAATTGCACTTTAATAAACTGCATTTTAAAATCCTTTTTTCAGTTGCACTTTAATAAACTGCAGTTCAAAATCCATTTCCCTTTCCTGTTCGCTCCGGGATTAGCTGCTGGATTAGCTCCTGGATTAGCTCTTCGATTAACAATTTGCTGGAGGCTATTCAAATTAGCCACACCGTGGGATGTAAGGAGCTCTCTGATTGGTTGGCCAGACAGAGGCTGTCTGCCAGCCTGGATTTTTCTAGCTCATAGCTTCTCCCTGCTAAGAAGCGTGTGTGCTTGTACAAAGGCCGTTCAGCGTCGGGATTTACACTCGGCTCGACACAGATATGTGAAGAATGAAGGGACCCTGCAGCGAAACGGAGAGCCAACCTCTGACTGAGTGCCTGTTTACTCAGTCTGACCACCTGTTGAAGGTAAGGTGCTAACGTGGCTAACGCTAGCATCACCGCACGTAGCCCCGTTATTTTAAGGTCATCTTAGCTAATGAAAGTTTTACGTCGCAGCTGTACGAGCTCGCTACGCGTTTTGTAAGCTGCTGTGCTCTTCACAAATAAAGCTGGAAGCAGCTCGGACTGTTAGAACCAGCACTGAGGCCTGTTACATTTATACGGTGTTAGAGTCAGTCCAGATGTTACCACATTACTCTATGGTACTTAGAGTTAAAACAACTGAGACAGGCTGATTAAAATAACAGCTGTCAGTTCTCTCATTCCTTATATCAAGACTGGAGATCACACTACTGATTTCAGTTCATTTAATATGTGAGTGCACAGATTCATTCTCAACTGGACATAAATGATGATCAAAGGTTGTATATATATGATGAATTCATCAAATCCCAGCCTCTAACACAGTGCGCTGAATCTTAGCTTTGAATGTCCAGTATATTCTAATCAGTGCAATGTAAGCATTCACTGAACCTACAGTATCTACACCTGTGTGGCACATGTGTGGTAAAGATACAGATAATGAAATTTAATTATTAATACAATATACATCATGAGAAACGAAAGCTGAAATTGATTCAGTTTAGTACTTTTCTCTGTATGCTCTGTGATTATAAAGGCCTTAAATTCTGTGATATATACTGTAAATGATTTTCACAGAGGTCTTAAAGTAGTTAAATCACTGCTGATAGTCTGGTTGTTTATATTTTCACGTTTTTGTGTCTGTAAGGCTGTTTGATGACGATTTGGACTCCTCTGGGAGATGAGGACACACCCACATCTGTTCCATACTGCAGCCATTGATGGTGTTACAGCTCTGAGTCAGCTTTGGGCCATCAGACGCACACACTGGAAAACCAGCACCTGGACTTCATGCAGGAGAGACGGCCTCAGTGATGGACTCTGCATCCTCTACTTTACCTCTAATCTCTTTCTTCTTTAACACACAATTAAAATCACTCCAAAAGAGTGTAAACTTACTGAGGATGTCTCTAACTTGTACACATTTGTACTTTTACTTGTTTTATGAGTTATTTTTAAGAAGAGTAAAGTTATTCACATAAAGTTGTTATTCTTCTGTATTTATTCTTTTGTATCATGTGCCACAGTCATACTGAACTTTACAGACCTGGTGAATTGGAGAAAACAAAGATCACACATATATATCTATATCATTCAGCTTCAGCAGTATTTCTATTCATCTTATGAATTCCAGTCTAATGTCAATTCACTGAGTTCAGTTTTGGTCTTAAAGTCCAGAGAATACCACCTGGTTCAACAATCTTTTATCTGATTATTAGTGTGAATGCTTGTAAAAGCATTCACAGTATTGTTGTTGTAATCTTTATTAGTGTGAATGCTTGTAAAAGCATTCACAGTATTGTTCTTCTAATCTTTATTATTAGTGTGAATGCTTGTAAAAGCATTCACAGTATTGTTCTTCTAATCTTTATTATTATTATATATTCCGTACGTTTTTTGTACTCTCTCCTTCAAAACCGTTCAACTTAGAAAAACCATTCAAACACCGTTAGATTCCTCTTCTTTTGGACATGACTGCTTCTACTTTTCTCATTTTTAACATTTATATTTTTAATTTTATTCAACTTTTTCAACAAAAATTTCCCATGTATTTCAATGGGAGACCCTTCAAATCCTCATTCAACTTACTCATTTTCAAACTGTATCTACTTCAACATACGTTGACATAGAGCCACCATTCAAACTTTAAAACGAAGACGAGACATTCAACTATTCAAATTGTATTTATCTTTTCAATATCTGTTATACTTTTTCTTCAGTTCCAGTTTAAGTTTCATGATGTTTTTCAGCCGTTTCAGCGTTTATAATGGGTGTGTATGGGACGGAATGTTGGGGCTAGAGTGAGACAGCTCAACTGCTAGAGTGAGAGGAGCGAAAAAATTAATATTAAAATCTTTTTAAAACTGCTGCTGTGTCCGCAGCGTTTGCTCTACAGGTATGATTTTACCCTCAAAACGTAGCCATCGCTGTCCTCTTTCATCCAATGTGTTTACTATTGTGCTAGGTGTTATGGTTCTTTCATAAATGTCACCAAAGCACAGCCTCCTCCCTCCAACTCCTCCATAGACTCCAATGTTAAAATGACTCAGAAAGTTCCTTTGAAAATCAGAAGAGCAGGCTGTCTTTACACTGTCACCACGTCCATATAATAAACTCCACAGGCATGAAAACTGAGAATTAGGTAGACTAGACATTGCTGCCGCTCACGGTGAAAGAATTTTGTCAATACGACTTATACTTTTCATTTGGGAGCGATTTGTTTCGACCTGACTTTTCTGTTCATTTTAAGCAGCAAAAGTGAGGTGCATGTCTGCGTGTGTATGGGGCCATTGGGTGCAGTCACTATAGCAACCAGGCTCACACCTGCCTGTTAACGAGCTCCCTCTCACTGTGCCAAGATTCATTTTAAACACTTCTCTTTCAACTGCTGCTGTGTCCACAGTGTTTGCCCTACAGCCATCATTTTACCCTCAAAACGTCGCCATCGATGTTCTCTTTCCAACAACATGTCTTTCAAAGCTCAGAAATATAAACTTTTAAACTGTGTGGATACAAGTGGAGGGATCACACATTTCAGTCATTCAGTGATTCAAAGAATATGAACTTTTAATATTCATTCAGATGTTTTCTGACTCTAAATTTTCTTTTCTCATTACTTAGGTTTTCTAATTTACATTTAAAACATTTTCAGCTCTTTTCCAACTTCTTCTGTGTGGATTTCAGCTTTTAGCAGTTCAGCACTTTTGTTTTCAGGTGCAAATTTCTGTATTTTTCATCTCATTCAACATTTTTAACTTAAAATTCAGCAATTAATTTATTTCAGTGAATACATTCAGATTCAAGCATTCACACTGCAGTTTCTTCAGAAAATGCACTTTCTAGTTCTATTTTATTATTATTATAGATTCCGTACGTTTTTTGTAGTCCTACTCCTTCAAAACCGTTCAACTTAGAAAAACCATTCAAACATCGTTAGATTCCTCTTCTTTTGGACATGACTGCTTCTATTTTCTTATTTTAACATTTATATTTTTAAAATTATTCAACTTTTTCAACAAAAATTTCCCATGTATTTCAATGGGAGACCCTTCAAATTCTTCTTCAACTCACTCCTCTTTAAACTGTATCTACTTCCACATACGTTGACATAGAACCACCATTCAAACTTTAAAACGAAGACAAGGCATTCAACTATTCAACTTGTATTTATCTTTTAATATCTATTATACTTTTCTTCAGTTCCAGTTTAAGTTTCATGATGATTTTTCAGCCGTTTCAGAGTTTATAATGGGTGTGTATGGGACGGAATGTTGGGGCTAGAGTGAGACAGCTCAACTGCCAGAGTGAGAGGAGCGAAAAAAATTAATCTTAAAATATTTTTTAAAACTGCTGCTATGTCCGCAGCGTTTGCTCTACAGGTATGATTTTACCCTCAAAACGTAGCCATCGCTGTACTCTTTCATCCAATGTGTTTACTATTGTACTAGGTGTTATGGTTCTTTCATAAATGTCACCAAAGCACAGCCTCCTCCTCCAACTCCTCCATAGACTCTAATGTTAAAATGGCTCAGAAGGTTCGTTTGAAAATCAGAAGAGCATGCTGTTTTTACACTGTCACCACGTCCATATAATAAACTCCACAGGCATGAAAACTGAGAATTAGGTAGACTGGACATTGCTGCCGCTCATGGTGAAAGAATTTCGTCAATAGGACCTGTACTTTTCATTTGGGGAGCGATTTGTTTCGAGCTGACTTTTCTGTTCATTTTAAGCAGCAAAAGTGAGGTGCATGTCTGTGTGCGTGTGTATGGAGCCATTGGGTGCAGTCACTATAGCAACCAGGCTCACACCTGCCTGCCTAACGAGCTCTCTCTCACTGTGCCAAGATTCATCTTAAACACTTCTCTTTCAACTGCTGCTGTGTCCACAGTGTTTGCTCTACAGCCATCATTTTACCCTCAAAACGTCGCCATCGTTGTTCTCTTTCCAGCACCGTGTCTTTCAAATCTCAGAGATGTAAACTTCTAAAATTGTGTGGATCCAAGTGGAGGATCACATTTTAGTCATTCAGTGATTAAAGGAATATGAACTTTTAATATTCATTCATATGTTTTCTGACTCTAAATTTCCTTTTCTCATTTCTTAGGTTTTCTAATTTACATTTAAAACATTTTCAGCTCTTTTCCAACTTCTGTGTGGATGTCAGCTTTTAGCAGTTCAGCTTTTTTGTTTTGAAGTGCAAATTTCTGTATTTTTCGTCTCATTCAACATTTTTAACTTAAAATTCAGCAATTAATTCATTTCAGTGCATACATTCAGATTCAAGCATTCACACTGCAGTTTCTTCAGAAAATGCACTTTCTAGTTGGCAAAATGTTTTCTTCTTTCAGAAAACTTTCTTCTGAAAGAAGAAAACATTTTGGGCTCAATTTCAGCCTCAGGCAAAATTGAGCCCAAAGAAACAACAACAAAGTTTAGTTCCTCTGGATTTTCCATGGAAAATTGTTTTATCACTCATCCAGGTGACTTCTCCAGTGTCACGGATGAGTGATGAATGTATCTCCCACTGGAAACCATTGGGTCCAGTTAAAGTCAATCGACTTTTTTAAGGAGAGTTGTTAGATGCTGTGCTCATGAGGACAATGGGCGTTTATCAATATGCGTACTTGTGCGTACTTGCGTTCTCGTGTACTCGTGATACGTCATCAGTCGGAGACCAAGTACTGTTCCAATTCGAAGTACACATCAAGCCGAGAACGCGAAAAAGTCCCGGATGTGTTCTCGCTCCGCCCATTTTATCGAGCATGCATCGGTGTGGACTTGGGACAGCTATATATCCCAGAATGCATTTCGTCCAAAACTCAACAGCAGACTCCCGGCACATCGTTTTCAACCCCACCCCCCGCTCGCGGTCTTCTCACTACTCAGGTTAAAGAAACCCCAGCAGCTGTCTATAGTATTGAGTGTCCACTAGAATAGAAATAAAAGCATTCTAACATCTCACCTGCTTGTTTTTATTAAGGTATGTACACGTATGTACATGTACACTATTTTTATTAATAGAGGTTTCACTACTGAGGTTAAAAATGATATATAAGTCACTTAGATCACTTCTAAATGTTAATGTTTGGTTTATTTCAGTGTTTTATTTGTTCCTGAGTAAACCGGTTTGGCTGTGATTACAGTTAAGCTTCATAACATGTTACTCACAGTTAAATTAGGAGGGGACGGCAGTAAAAACTGCGGACCTGTGACATCATCACGTACGCAGGTGTTCCAATTGTACATATCGCGAGTCCGTGCTCGTGTTCTCGCGGGTACGTACTCACCGAGAACGCGAGTACGTACTCGCGTACTTGGGCATTGATAAACGGCCAATGAGTTTTAACGTGGAGCACAATAAAAAGCTGCCATATTGGATCAACGATTAAAACACTTAATTGAGCAGAATTAAGTCAAAATGTAATATCCTCATATGACACATCACACATGATCCAGCATTGTTCTAAGAATGCAAACTTTCTTATTGGAAGTTTCCACAGCTGCCAGAAAGGGACAGATTTCTGTCTGGTCTTAATGAGTGGTCGTTGCTCTCTCGTTTTCTCTGGAATTGCTGCACAGAGGATGTAACACCCATGATAAGCGCTGAGGTTTGTGTCCTTGTCAGAAATCAGCAATACTCAGCTTCCAGGTAAGGAAAAGTGGAACCAGAAGATATTCAAATGCATCTCTCCACAGCTGCTGATGAATTCTACAAACAACAAAGTTTGTTAAAAACATTTGCAGGTGAATCACCACTGATTTATCAGTGACATCCATTTACTCAAAAAATTACTGACAAGTGGATAACTAGGAGGGGCGGGGGGGGTTATGGTTATATATATATCTCTCTCTCTCTCTCTCTCTCTCTCTATATATATATATATATCTCTCTATCTATCTATATCTTTATCTCTATATCTATATCTCTATGTAGACCCTACAAAACTTTACAGTACTCATGCTGCCAAACTTTTGACAGCTAGGTGTGCAGTAGGGCTGGGTATCGTCACTGATTTCTAGAATCGATTCATTTCCGATTCACAAGGTCCCGAATTGATTCGATCCACGATTCGATTCAATTAAATTCGATTTGAATCTGGGAAATTTTGACAGTCAGAAATATAATTCAGATTTCATTGACATATTTTCGTATCTATAAAAAGGAAGCTGACACACGCAAGACTTTATCAAAGGTGTGAGCGTCACAGCAGACGCCTTTGTGTCAAAGTAGCTGAAGATAAAACAGAAGAACATGAAGGTGGTTTTCCTGGCCTCGGATTTTATAAAAATATTCTGCAGTACATCAAAAACGAAAGAAAACCATGAATCAACATATGAACATTACCTCTGACGTTACAGTGGTTTTATTAGAGACACGGCTAAGCTTTTTGCATAATCTTAAAAAGTTTAAATTTTTTCAGTATTGAACGGCAGAAATTAGGTTTTCTTTTCGGAAGAATGTAAAACGAAAAAAACAAACAAAAACAGGGGCGACAGCGCTGTAAACAACAGTAGAGTTGTGCGTAACAAGCAAGTGAATAATGCAGAAAACAGTACAGAGAGAGAGAGAGAGAGAGAGAGAGCTGTGCATGAAGTGTGATTTTATCGTGGGTGAAGCAAAACAGTAAAAGTCAGAGTGATTTCATGACGATGTTTATGTGAAGCGTAGTTTGGATCGTCTTTTGCTGCTGGTTCGGTCAATATTGTTTGGAGAGAGATCAAACTAACAGCTTTAGAATCAGCGCAAAAAGGGCGTGAACACAAAGCGCGGACCCGCCGAAACATCAGAATCAGCGAGCTGTCGGCTTTCAGCACCGACCGTGTCCGTGCAGTTGTTGTGCCAGAAAGTGACTACCGTCCGCGGGAACACGCGCAGCCGCTTAAAGCTGCAGCGCCGGTCGGGTGAGAAAGGCGACATCTCACTGATTCTGATCCGCGGGTCCGCGCTGTGTGTTTACGTCCTTGTGCAGAATCTGTGTTCCTGCTCTCATTTACTGTCTTAGCTCTTTGGTGGTTGTTGAAATTTTGTGAGGTTTCACCTGAGATTCTGGCGTTTCGGGCAAAATAAATTTATATTAAAAAAATCGATTCAGGATTTTAATGAATCGATTTCACGTTATCCAAGCCAGGTGATTTTAATCGATGAATCAATTATTAAAACCCACCCCTAGTGTGCAGTTCCTGCTTTAAATGCATTCAAAATCTAAGTGATAAGAGGCCAGAAATGTTTGAACTCGCTTATGAACCTACATCACTGAGGCCGTCTCTCCTGCATGAAGTCCAGGTGCTGGTTTTCCAGTGTGTGCGTCTGATGGCCCAAAGCTGACTCAGAGCTGTAACACCATCAATGGCTGCAGTATGGAACAGATGTGGGTGTGTCCTCATCTCCCAGAGGAGTCCAAATCGTCATCAAACAGCCTTACAGACACAAAAACGTGAAAATATAAACAACCAGACTATCAGCAGTGATTTAACTACTTTAAGACCTCTGTGAAAATCATTTACAGTATATATCACAGAATTTAAGGCCTTTATAATCACAGAGCATACAGAGAAAAGTACTAAACTGAATCAATTTCAGCTTTCGTTTCTCATGATGTATATTGTATTAATAATTAAATTTCATTATCTGTATCTTTACCACACATGTGCCACACAGGTGTAGATACTGTAGGTTCAGTGAATGCTTACATTGCACTGATTAGAATATACTGGACATTCAAAGCTAAGATTCAGCGCACTGTGTTAGAGGCTGGGATTTGATGAATTCATCATATATACAACCTTTGATCATCATTTATGTCCAGTTGAGAATGAATCTGTGCTCTCACATATTAAATGAACTGAAATCAGTAGTGTGATCTCCAGTCTTGATATAAGGAATGAGAGAACTGACGGCAAGATGGCGGCGCGTGCACACGCAGCGGCTTCTCTCTCTCCCAAACAAACTACTTTTTTGTGTTTTTCGTCCTGTAAGTTGCAATGTTTTTGTAAGTCCTCGTCGCGTCTATCTGTGTGCAAGCGAAGATATGCCCGAACACTTCTTCTCGACATCGGCAGAAACAAACTTTAAGTTAAACTCTGTGGACACTGAGAAGCTGAAAGATCTGGGTCTGCTCCGAAGGCCTACTCAATCACCGACCCCCACTCCTGCACTTCGCCCACAATGGAAGCGCCTCAAGCGGTGTGAGAGGAAGCAGAAGAGGGGTAAGCGCGGTGGCATCCGAGCTAGGCTAGCGGCTAGCCCACACAAACCCGCCATCCCTCTATCGTTCTGGCCAACGTCGCTCGCTAGAAAATAAACTGGACGACATCCGACTGCTACGTTCATCTCAAAGGAATGTAAAGGACTGCTGTGCTTTTGTGTTCACGGAAACATGGCTCAGCGACAGTGTTCCGGACCGTGCCATTCAGCTCGACCAGCTAACATGCTACCGTGCTGACAGAGTCATCGTCGCGGGAGGTAAGACCAGCGGGGAGGACTTTGTGTTTACATCAATGATGCCTGGTGTCGCGATGCTGTTGCGGTCTGCAAACACTGCTCACCAGTGCTGGAGCTTATGGTTATTAAGTGCCGGCCATTCTATCTACCGAGGAATATACAGCCATACTACTGTGCGCTGTGTACATCCCTCCCTCCTCCAATGTCAACAACAGGAACGAGGCACTGAATGAACTGTACCAGCACATCAGTGAGCAGCAGACAGCCCATCCTGATGCTTTTCTCATCCTGGCTGGGGATTTCAATCATGCAGACTTAAAGTGCGTGTTTCCAAAAATACAACAACACATAGACTTTCCAACAAGGGAAATAACACACTGGACTTTGTTTACACCACCGGAGAGGAGCTTACAAAGCTTTTCCCTCCCCTACCTCGGCGCCTCAGACCATATCACTGTCATGCTAATGCCTGCTTACAGACCGCTCGTTAAAGTCACCAAACCGGTTCGTAAGCGGATACAAGTGTGGCCAGAAGGGGCTTCAGAGGCTTTACAGGACTGTTTTAACATCACAGACTGGAACATGTTTAAGCAGGCTGCCACCTATAACAACACCACTGACCTCCAGGAGTACGCAGAGACTGTTACTGCCTACATCAACAAGTGTATTGAGGATGTAACAGTCACGAAAACCATAACTGTCCGGGCCAATCAAAAACCTTGGATGACAGGAGAGGTCTACAGGCTGCTGAAAGCTCGGAATGTTGCCTTCAGAGATGGAGATGAGGCGAGCCTGAGGACAGCTAGGGCCAACCTTTCCCGTGGTATCAGAGAGGCTAAGAGACAGTACTCCAGGAAAATATCTCATCACTTCAAAGACAGCAGAGACTCACGGAGCCTGTGGCGGGGCATTCAGACCATCACAGATTACAAGCCCCCACCACAGACCTGTGATAGCACTATCCCCTGCTGAACAGGCTGAACACTTTCTTTGCTCGCTTTGAAGTCCAAAACAGCACCACTGCACAGAAGACCCCACCCCTCCTGGTGACCAGGTGATGACTCTGTCCCCAGACAGCGTGAGGAGATCCTCAGCAGGATCAATGCACGTAAAGCTCCGGGTCCTGACAACATTCCTGGTCGTGTACTGAGAGACTGTGCAGTGGAACTCACTGATGTCTTCACAGACATCTTCAATATATCACTTATCCAGGCTGTCGTCCCCACATGTTTTAAAGCCACCACAATCATTCCGGTTCCAAAAAGTCATCTCCTCCTGCTTTAATGACTACCGTCCTGTTGCACTTACTCCCATCCTGATGAAGTGCTTGAACGACTAGTCATGCAACACATCAAGACTGTCCTGCCCCCCTCCCTGGATCCCTTCCAGTTTGCGTATCGGCCCAACCGCTCAACCGATGATGCCATCTCCACTGCACTCCACTCAGCACTCACACACCTGGACAAAAAAGACTCATATGTTCGAATGCTGTTCATAGATTTCAGTTCAGCATTCAACACTATAATCCCCAACAGCTCACTCAAAAACTGGTCCAGTTGGGGCTTAACACCTCTCTGTGCAACTGGCTGTTGGATTTCCTCACCGGAAGACCTCAAGCAGTACGGGTCGGCAGTAATACATCCAGCACCATCATTTTAAACACGGGGGCCCCTGCAGGGATGTGTGCTGAGCCCCTCCTCTTCACTCTGCTGACCCATGACTGCACTCCATCATACAGCTCCAACCTCTTCATCAAGTTTGCGGACGACACAGCGGTGGTGGGTCTCATTAGCAACAGGGATGAGACCGACTACAGAAGTGAGGTGAGACGCCTGGCCACGTGGTGTGTTGACAACAATCTCTCTCTGAATGTGGAGAAGACAAAGGAGATTGTTGTGGACTTCAGGAGAATGCACACCCAACATGCTCCTCTGACCATTGACGGAGCGCCTGTGGAGAGAGTGAGCAGCACTAAGTTCTTGGGTGTGCACATCACAGAGGATCTCTCCTGGACGTACAACACCACAGCACTGGCCAAGAAATCACAGCAGCGTCTCTTTTTTCTCCGCAAACTAAGAAGAGCAGGAGCACCAGCCCCCATCATGTACACTTTCTACAGAGGCACCATCGAGAGCATCCTGTCGAGCTGCATCACTGTGTGGTTTGGAGCCTGCAATGCGTCCTGTCATAGAACCCTCCAACGCATAGTGAGAGCTGCAGAGAGGATCATTGGTGTCTCTCTCCCTCCCTCCAGGACATTTACAGCACCGTCTCACTAAAAAGCCCTTTGCATAGCGGCTGATCCCACGCACCCAATGCAAAGCTTCTTCAAGCTGCTGCCGTCAGGGAGGAGACTGCGGAGTCTCCAGGCCAGGACCAGCAGACTGAAGGACAGCTTCATCCATCAGGCTGTCAGGAAGCTTAACTCCCTCCCGATTCTGCCCCCTCTCCCCTCCACGGTCTCACTGAACTCTCTCACACACACACACACACACACACACACACACACAAGTTATTAGTCACTTTGTGGAGCATTGGACTGCCATTACCTCATAAAGACTTTGTTGTTACACTATCTCCTACCGTACATTACCAAATCTCCATTTGCACTATTTGCCTATTTGCACTACCTTGCCTGGTTTACACTCAATGTCATTTACCCTTACCTGAATATTGTATATTGTATAGCTTTTTTTGTTATATGTAAAATTGTACTGTATTTATTTAAATTTTACTTTTAATTATTTTACTTGCATTTTTAACCACTCTCTTATATTTAAATGTTCATTTGGGTTTGAGAGTAACGAAATTTCTATTCTCTGTATGTCCTGTACATGTGGCAGAATTGACAAATAAAGTTGACTTTGACTTTGACAGCTGTTATTTTAATCAGCCTGTCTCAGTTGTTTTAACTCTAAGTACCATAGAGTAATGTGGTAACATCTGGACTGACTCTAACACTGTATAAATGTAACAGGCCTCAGTGCTGGTTCTAACAGTCTGAGCTGCTTCCAGCTTTATTTGTGAAGAGCACAGCAGCTTATCAGCTCTATCCAACCAATCAGAGAGCTCCTTACATCCCACGGTGTGGCTAATTTGAATAGCCTCCAGCAAGTTGTTAATCGAAGAGCTAATCCCGGAGCGAACAGGAAAGGGAAATGGATTTTGAACTGCAGAGTATTAAATTGGAATTCAAAAATGAATTTACAATTGCAGAATTTATTCTACAATTCATTATTAAAGCACAGAAATTTTTATTTCGATGCGCGTGGCTCTTGTGGTCCTCCATAATTCCTGACTTCCCTCAGTGCACACTGTAAAGTGTAAAAGATACAAGTAGCTTCTTCCTGGTAAAAGGTCCTACATTATTTTCTCAACCTTTGGAAACATCCTCTATAGAGTTAACCCGTTTCATCTTTAAAGCTTAGGCCTGATTTCTTCGCCCCCTTTAACGGGTAGCGCATATCCGGTCTGAACACTGTTTGGGCAATTTACATAACATAAATCCTGCAACTATTCCTAAAGTCCCTCTCATTACTTTTATGCTCCCATTATAACCTGTGTCTAACAAGCTTTTGATCTCCTTTGCAATGTAAACAACTAGGTGTCTTTGTGCTCTGTTCTTCTCCTTACAGCTTCTTATGAACACCGGCATTTTATCTTCTACACAGGATTCACTTCATTTTAATCCTTTAACTTAAACATGAAAATAACAATTTCTGCCTCAGTTTTACCACATCTAAATTATCAAAAACCCCAAAAGTCATAAAACGATCCTAAAACCCCTTTCAAATTAACTCTTCCCCCCCCTTTTTGACACATCTTATGTGTCAAACTCAAAATCCTTCACCCGGGCTTAGGAAATTAAAAGAAAAAGGTTAGTCATATCATCTCTCCAAACACCTCAGCAATCCTCCTCTCAGGTATATCTGCTCTGGCCCTGCAAACCTGTGTTTAAGGAATGAAATCAATTTAATCATCATGTCAAATCTTTTCGAACTCCTGGCTCCGTCCACAGCCTGCATCCTTGGAACTTCCTAGAAACAAAACCTGTGTGTTTCACATTTCTTACTCAGTTTTCCTCACTTATGATCCAATCTGTGTTATAAAAAAAAGAACTTAAAACAAAACAGTTATCAGTCATGTGTTTCTTCAGTCAATAGTAACATGAGTTATATCAAAAATGTTTCCCCTTTAGCATTTGGCATTCTCCCAACAATATAACGTAATACCATAATCTAACCCCAGTCAGTAGAACAGAAGTTTTCTCACAGCAAACATCAGCAACTCAAAAATCAGCATCCCCAGAATTAAGTCTTCCACTTTTCCTGCTTATGACAAAAGCAAAACAAAGGATCCCCTTCTCTTGCTGTGATGGTAAATTGTTTGCCCACATTTATTCATCCCCTCTTTAGTCCAGTCACACACATTCACTCACCCAAGATATTTGCTGATAGTGGAGCCTCCTGCACAAATAATCAGATACTCAACTCTCAGCAAAAATGAGCTCATTCATTTGTTTTACTTTTTTTAGGAAAATAGTTCTAGAACTAGAGAGGGTCAGAGCTAAGAACAGTGATCCTAATGTCCATGATGTCTGGGATGGACAGGGGAGCAGCTGAATGGGCCAAGGAGTGACCCAACATGATGTATGGCGACCTCTGGTGTGCCAGAGGTCGAGAGGGGATTGAGAGGAATAGAAATATTTTCCTGCTATTATTTGCTGCTACTTTTATAATCATCATTACCATTTCATGATTGAGGGTGAGGTTGCTTTCACAGATGCAGTTAGATGTTCAAATATATTGGTATTATATTAGTCTTTATTGCAGGTCCAAGAAGAACTACTTTAAATTGTTGAGTTGAATCTATAATTTAAAGGTTTTGAATGTTTTGTATTGTTATACTGAAGTCTTCAGTGGGGGAGAAGCTGACTGCAGGCTGACAGGAAATGCGTCTGCAAGCCATGCTTTTGCAGAAGTGAAACCGAAAGCAGAGTGAGTGCAAGTTAAGAGCAGGGTGTTTATTATGCATGTATTGCGGATTAAGCCTTAAGTAGTTGTGGTAGACTGAAACAGTTGTTATATATTTTACATATAAGTCAAGATCATTACACACAGGATGGCCTTAGCCTGGTTGGTTGCTTAAGTTGAGGTCAACTAAGGTTCAGAAAGCAGATGCAAACTCTGCACGCACAGACAGACAAATAGTGAGAGGTCATGACACGTACGCAGTACACAGCATGCACGCGCCCTCGCACGTGCACGCACACACACATACACACCATGGTAGATCTATTTTGGTAGGGCAGAAGTGAAGATGTGTGCCGACGTACTTAGAGGAAGTGCAACAGATGTCCCAGAGGGAAGCAACAGCGAAGACGAGCTGAGGGGAAGCACCGACCCGAAGACAATGTTCTTTAAAACTATGCTAAAGTTCATGGAACATTTTGTGGTTTAAGTTGACGTAAGCTGTACTTTGTCTGTTTTTGCCAAAGAGGGGGCTTTGTTGTCTCAACCCTATAAAACCTTGTCTCATGATTGTAAGTTCAGTTCGACGCTGAAATCTGCACAGCGGTCGGACTCACACGTGTTTATTAAAATACTGTCTAATTGCACACCGGACCGGATCTGTGGTTATTTATGGATTCTTCTCTCAACATTGAACCCTAACAATGCTTTTGGACGGGATTGGCTTGCTGCAATCCTTTTAGACAGAGGCTACGTCCACACGTACACGGGTATTTTTGAAAAGGGAGATTTTCCGTTTTCGTTTTAAAAAAATAATCCCGTCCACACGTAAACACAGAAATGAAGGAAAACGCTGCTAGGAACATGCCAAAGCAGCAGGTGGCGCTATATTCCTAACCGTGTAGAAATGTTGGCCAATCAGAAGTCTAGAAGCCTCGGTGGGAAATAGTAAACAAAGATGGGGCATAGAAGCAGAACCGAGTCCTGTGTGTGGAGGGACAGTAACTGTGTGTATATGTAAGCATTTAAACACTGCAGAGTGTAAAATTAACAGTAACAGTACTGTAGAAATTCATTTCACCGAAACAATAACGTGGCGCACAGTGTGACGTCAAAAAAGGCGCACACCTTTGACGCTGCGTTTTCCTCGTCCACACGTAAATGCAAAAACAGAGTTTTCGAAAATATCCACCCTGGCAGGCGTTTTTAAAAATCTCAGTTTTCAGTGACCGAAAACGCCGTTTACGTGTGGACGAAAGGTGCAAATGCATAGAAAAATCTGCGTTTTCAAAAATACCCGGGTACGTGTGGACGTAGCCAGAGACTCACAATCTGATCAGGTCCCCACAGGTAGCCTTCCTCAGCCAGTTATAATCTGGAAAGCCCACCTTATGTTTGTTCTCCCGGAAATTTTGTCAGCGCTGTTAATTCACTCTCTTCCAGGCCTGCTTAGAACAAAAATGAGAAAAAGAGCTGATTATTAGCTCATCAAAACAAAACAAAATCACCTGGCAGGTTTTTTCTAAGTGCACTGTTACAAAAATAATGGGCCCCCTCAGACATGTCCATGTTTAATAAAACTCCCTCTATTAAAATAAAAATAACAACCTCAAAAATCTTAGAACATTTTGTTCAGGGTCCTGACACTCTCAGGTCAACTGACATAATTTCACCTGTTCAATACACAGAAAGTCTTGTTAAACGCCACACCGTCCCAGTGTCTCCTCCAGTGCAAGCTTCACTCCTGACCTTAAATGTCCTTTTCTAAGTCATGTTCTTCTCTACACACGACTCTTGGCCTCCAGGGCATAAAACTTTGAGCATAATCTTTTACTTTATCAGAACTGCATTATTAATCTAAATCCTGTCTCATTCACTGCTGAAGTTCTAGTTCAATGAACACATGTGTCGCAGTTTAACATTAAAAGAGGAAGTAACTCACACCCAAGAACTGTGTGTGTGTGTGTGTGTGTGTGTGTGTGTGTGTGTGTGTGTGTGTGTGTGTTTTAATGTCTGTGTCCCTTTAAATGAAAAAAGGTGAACACATGTGGTGAGTTTTCCTCAATTACACAAAATATGACATTAAATATCCTTTTCTAATTCCTGTTCTTCTTTAAACACCATGAATGACCTCCAGGTCATAACCTTTGGACTTATAACTCTGATATAAGTCCACACAGCGCACCAAGCACAGAGAAAATTCAACCTCAGTGCTTCAGAATTCTCCTCAAAATTCAGAAACTGTTTCTGTCATTTATCTCCCCAAGAACTTCATCATATGGACCTCGCCGGGTCCAGTAATCTTCAGCACATGTATCTCACTGCAGAAAGTGAAGATTTAAAAACAGTTTCTTGTCTCAGTTTACCCAGCATTCACTTATCAGATGGACTGCAGCCGATCCATCCATATCAACACAATTGTGTGTCCACATGTACACAAGTTATTCTTCACTTGTATCACAGCACATCTAGTAATATCATCAGAATTACTTCAACATGGTAAACATTGATTTTCCTTTAAAATCAACTTACCATTAGAACTCAAGACCACAGCTGACTCGATTCTCTGAAATCCTGAGTCAGATAAACACCTTGCTCAACTCACGGTGTCCTTTTCTCGGACTCCCTCGTCCGAGCTCACTCTTTTTGCCCCGGGGCCTCCACCGGAATGTTACGAGATCTTCCACTCTTACATTCAGAAGATCCCCTTCCCACTGTAGTTCAATTTTCATAGACCCAAAAGTAAGCATATTATTTCCCTGGTCAAAAGTGAAGCCGTTCCTCACACAGTAATTCTTAATCCAACAGCCTTCGTGTTTTGAAACTAAAAAGAGGAAGGAACAGCGCCCAATTTAAACTGTGCATGTTGTCACTGAGCAACACACACAGGGCCATTCTTCCTGGATCATTTATCAACATCCAAACCAACACAGTCCGCATTGATTATTTTCTGGACCTCAGCGGATCCACCAAAATTCATGTAAATATATCAACCATTCACCGATTTATTTCTTTTCCTCAGACCACCGGATCTGTTAATATCAACAACGCTGCACACTCAGAATTGTGCAGCTGATTCTTCCCGTCAGACCGCGCCGGATCTGTTACTTCAGCACAATAAACACTGATTTTCCATCAAAATCAGTTTACCAAGAGCCACAAAACCATTTCTGACTCGATTTTCTGAACTTCTGTGTCACTTAAACATCCTGACAGCACCAGGTGTTTTCTGTCGGACTTCCTCGTCCAAACTTACTCTTTTTACTCACAAATAAGTGTCTCCCAAAATGATCCTCTTGATCATTAGCTATTCACCGAGCCCACAACTCTCGGCAGGTGCCACCTGCAGTATGCCCACGCCGGAGCTTCCCTCCAACGTCTCAGAGGGGTGGGAGGTTCTTCAACCCCGTGAATTTGACACTTATTAAACCGTAAACTGACCAATAAACTCTTATATTCTCTTATTCTTAACATCTCATGTTACTTTTAGCTCAGTACTGTCTTTTTCTCACCGTTTCATTATCCTTACTTCAAAGCTTCTCTATTCTCAAGAATTTAGTTTTACCCCTACTGCGCCAATTTGATAGTTATCATCTACTCAGCGAACAGATAATTTAGAATTCAGCCAATTTGCACAAATTTGCTTATTGAACAGCTTTGTGCTTACCTTTAAATCTTTTTAGACCGGTCCTCTGTTCGCCCCTCATATCAGATCCAACCTTCGGCCACATTTGTTCTCTGATTTCTCAGACTTTTTATCTGATTTAGTGCTCAGCTCAGATAAAATAATTATTGTGGGTGATTTTAACATCCATGTAGATGCTAAAAATGACAGCCTCAACATGGCATTTAATCTGTTATTAGACTCAATTGGCTTCTCTCAAAATGTAAAAGAACCCACCCACCACTTTAATCACACTCTAGATCTTGTTTTAACATATGGCATAGAAACTGAACATTTAACAGTGTTTCCTGAAAACCCTCTGCTGTCTGATCATTTCCTGATAACATTTACATTTACAATAATTGATTACACAGCAGTGGAGAGTAGACTTTATCACAGTAGATGTCTTTCTGAAAGTGCTGTAACTAAGTTTAAGAATATAATCCACCCACTGTTATCATCTTCAATGCCCTGTACCAACATAGAGCATTGCAGCTATCTGAACGCTACTCCAACAGAGGTTGATTATCTTGTTAATAATTTTACCTCCTCACTACGTACGACTCTGGATACTGTAGCTCCTGTGAAAACTAAGGCCTCAAATCAGAAGTACCTGACTCCGTGGTATAATTCTCAAACATGTAGCCTAAAGCAGATAACTCGTAAGCTGGAGAGGAAATGGCGTGTCACAAATTTAGAGGATCATCATTTAGCCTGGAGAAATAGTTTGCTGCTTTATAAGAAAGCCCTCCATAAAGCCAGAACATCTTACTATTCGTCACTGATTGAAGAAAATAAGAACAACCCCAGGTTTCTCTTCAGCACTGCAGCCAGGCTGACAAACAGTCAGAGCTCTACTGAGCCAACAATCCCTTTAACGTTAACTAGTAATGACTTCATGAACTTCTTCACAAATAAAATTTTTATCATTAGAGAAAAATTACCAATAATCATCCCACAGATGTAATATCATCTACAGCTACTTTTAGTACCATCGATGTTAAGTTAGACTCTTTTCTCCAATTGATCTTTCTGAGTTAACTTCAATAATTAATTCCTCCAAACCATCAACGTGTCTTTTAGACCCCATTCCTACAAAACTGCTCAAAGAAGTCCTGCCATTAATTAATTCTTCGATCTTAAATATGATCAACCTATCTCTAATAATCAGCTATGTACCACAGGCCTTCAAGCTGGCTGTAGTTAAACCTTTACTTAAAAAGCCATCTCTAGACCCAGCTGTCTTAGCTAATTATAGGCCAATCTCCAACCTTCCTTTCATATCAAAAATCCTTGAAAGAGTAGTTGTCAAACAGCTAACAGATCATCTGCAGAGGAATGGCTTATTTGAAGAGTTTCAGTCAGGTTTCAGAGCTCATCACAGCACAGAAACAGCTTTAGTGAAGGTTACAAATGATCTTCTTATGGCCTCTGACAGTGGACTCATCTCTGTGCTTGTCCTGCTAGACCTTAGTGCTGCGTTCGATACTGTTGACCATAATATCCTATTAGAGCGATTAGAACATGCTGTAGGTATTACAGGTACTGCACTGCAGTGGTTTGTATCATATCTATCTAATAGACTCCAATTTGTTCAAGTAAATGGAGAGTCCTCTTCACCCACTGAGGTCAATTATGGTGTTTGAGAGGAATAGAAATATTTTACTGCTATTATGTGCTGTTATTTTGATAATCATCATTACCGGTTCATGTTAATAGTGATGTTGCTTTCACAGATGCATTCAGATGTTCAAATATATTGGTATTATATTAGTCTGTATTGCAGGTCCAAGAAGAACCACTTTAAGCTGTTGAGGTGAATTTATAATCTTAAATGTTTGTATGCAGACTGTATGGTGAAAGAAAAGGCCCCACGTAGAGTAACTTCAAAATGAGACAGGAAGTTATGTCTTTGAAGTTGCAGGTTTTGCAGAAGTGAAACCGAAAGCAGAGTGAGTGCAAGTTAAGAGCAGGGTGTTTATTATGCATTTATTGCGGATTAAGCCTTAAGTAGTTGTGGTAGACTGAAACAGTTGTTTATATATTTTACATATAAGTCAAGATCATTACACACAGGATGGCCTTAGCCTGGTTGGTTGCTTAAGTTGAGGTCAACTAAGGTTCAGAAAGCAGATGCAAACTCTGCACGTACAGACAGACAAATAGTGAGAGGTCATGACACGTACGCAGTACACAGCATGCACGCGCCCTCGCACGTGCACACACACACACACAGATATAAACTCTCACCTAAATGAGTCTAACTGCGGAGTTGTGCCTGTATGAGTGACATTTTGTACAGGAAGTGCACCTGATGTCCTAGGAGATAAGCGACAGCGAGAATGGAGACAGGAAGCATCAGCCGTCGACACGAAGATGATGTTCTATGTTAAAAGTCATTGTGGTTTTGGTGTGACGTAAATCTGCCTAGTAACAGAAAAGGGGGCTGTACTATCTTAACCCCATAAAACAGTTGTCTGAATATGATAAAGACAGTTCAACACTGATTGGGTTGTTGAACTCACACATGTGTTCATTAAAATGCCGTCTAATTGCACACCGGACCGGATCTGTGGTTATTTATGGATTCTTCTCTCAACGTTGAACCCTAACATTTGGGGGCTTCGTCCGGTGAGAGAGGGAATTTTGGTGTAGATGGAGAGATCCAGGGTCTGTGGTGATTAGATGGGCAGAGACGAGTCAGTGGTCTGAAGTGAGAGACAAGCTGGCTTAAACAAAGGTAAGGCACATACCTGTTGAATTTTCCAAAATGTGCTAGATTGGACATGTCAAATTAAAGTCTACTCACTGAAAATTACTGGTGAAAGTCTGTTTTGATTTTGGTGATAATGAAAGTAATAAAGTACAGTACTGAGAAAGTTAAAAGCGGTTGGAGCCGCTGAGAGAATTAAGAACGGTTGGAGCCGTTGAGAGAATTAAAGCAGTTGGAGCTGCTAATTTAGTGTGGTAGGGAATTTGGTTGTTTTGTGGGTTGGAGCCCTATTGGTCATGGACTCTATTTTGTGATGGTCATTTTGTGGGTTGGAGCCCCTATGTCCACAAGGATAGGTCTGCCTGATTCTTACTCCTGTGGGAGTGTAGATTGTTGGTTCAAATTATTCTAAATCTTTGTAGAACGACAGCGGCGTCTGTTAAGAAGCGCATTTTCTCGGAGGTAACGCTCCCTCCTGGATAAAGACGTTTATCCTTGACCTAGCGGCGACTAATGGGATAGTACGGTACGACAAACCGGGAGAACTGGGAACCTCCAAAATTGCTAGAGGTTGGAGCCTCTATTTTGCGCTTTTTTGGCTACCTGTAAATTAAGTTAGGGCTAGAAATGTGGACGGAACGGTTGGAGCTGGTCCGGTGAATTGAGCACAAAAAGTCTGGGACTTATCGGTTGGAGCCGTTACGTAAATTTATCAAAATTATATAGGTGTTAAGAGGCCTGAGACCTGTGCAGTTGTAATTAATAAGACGTCTGTAATATAAAATATGAGATCTATGAGTAAGATCAGTCTCTGTGTCAGTAATGCACAGCCGGATGTGCACTGATGGTGTGTGTAAATGCAAATGAGCAGCGGGACGCCGCAGAGAGGGTGGTTTCAATTTCGACAGTATTGAGCGTTTTGCCAATTTTTCCTGTATATAAGAGGTTGGTTTTGCTTATTATGAGAGTATGAATACAGTTTGAATATATTAGTGTGGATGTATAGAAAATGATTAGAAAATGACTGAATTTTGATAGATGTATATTTCGTGAGCCATAAATGTTGGTGTGTTTTATTTTTCAGTTATGTGTGTGGGGAGAAGCGGGGTGTGAGACGGTGAGAGGTTTCAGTTTTCTTTTTCTTTTTTCTTTTGACTTGCTCTTTCTGATCATGGAAGGCATGTCCAAAATACTCGTATGAAAGCGTATTTTGTGTGATTTTAACTGTGTGAATGCTGTCAGTATTTGGTTGGAGTGACTCTGCGTGAGTTCTCTGAGTGAGAGAAAAAGGCAGGGTGTGTGAGACGACTCATGGCGTCTGAAAGAGGTTAGAACCTTTAAAAGTGTGTGTGAGAGGAAGGTGTGTGTGTGACTGATGATGTCAGGGGAGCACCCAGAGAAATAGACAGAGTTAAATTCTAAGAAGCTGAAGCGAATGCATGTTTTAAGAAAAAGTAATAAAGTAATAAAATTATATTAATTACAGGGTTTAGAAAAGAGACAGACCGAGAGAAATAAATACATGAACTAACAATTACATTAATGAATTGAAAATGCACATACACAAACTGTTACATGTGAAATTATGGTTGGAAAGTTTAATAAAGAAAGCAGTTTACACTCCTTTAATTTCCAGAACCAGTGTGTCCCCTAGATCTGATAACACTCTTGCCCAGTTGGCCCCTGTAGTAGGCGGGCATGGAAGGCTGGACAGCCCATGACGGGTAAGATCCCACCTCGAAACCCTGGGACAACCTAAGGCAAGGCGCAGTCACGATTGCTCGAACCTAAGTCCCGGAGTGACCTTGGAGTCACTGGAGGAGACGGGATTTAACAGGTAAGGCCACTGGGCACAGGCGGAGGGGAAATGTCATTAACAATGACCAGTGATGAACCAGAGAGAGAAAATACACCCTGTCAAAGGAGTTTGAAACACTGGAAAAAAAACCATTTACAAGATCACAAAGATCATAAAGAAACATTTATAAAAATCACACATACAAACAGAAAATGCACTAACCTTACAGAGATAAGCTCATGAAGAGTAATGCATAGATAGTGATTAAAACTTGGCTAAGAACACAAATATATGTAATTAAATCAGCCTGTTAATTTCATGAGGGTTAAAATGGTGTGAATGTTGAAGAAAATACACTTAAAACATACTTGGATAAAATAGAGTTGTTGTGGAATAACTCAAACGAAGCTGTATGACAAGGGAGTGAGTTATGGAAAAAAAAACAAAAACAAAACAAAAGAGAAGTGATTACTTAGGAGTGCTCTTGCACTGATTGATAAGAGTAAGTGATTAGTATAGAAAGAAAATGAAAATAATTCAATAATGTGATAAGGTTTAAACATGTATTCCTCTTGTTAAGTTGGCTGTTGAGCTGTGGGTTTATGCAAATTAGCTGGAGCAGAGACACTTCCTGTGTGCGTGTGTGTCGGAGGCTTTCAGTTCAAGAGAGAGCGGTGGCTGTTGAAGAGTATTTGGAGAAATATATAATGGTAAAGTATCAGGATATTTGATTACGGTGGTCAGGTCTGTTCAGAGGGGCAGATTTGGACAGGAAATTTATAATTTAAGGATGATACGTTGTTGAAATTGGTTTAGATCTTATGCTGAATGAAAACATATGGCAAAGTGAGGAAGGGTGACATTGTGCAAACGGTCTTTGATCTTTTGACGAGGTTTTCGGTGTGTTGAATGGGTGAAATTTGAGATGGTTTAAGATTTCTTGGGGTTGTTGTTTTTCATTTTAATAGAGGGAGTTTTGATAAACATGGACATGTCTAAAAGGGCCCATAGTTTTTGTAACAGTGCACTTAGAGAAAAAACCTGTCAGGTGATTTTGTTTGGTACTTTGATGAGCTAATAATCAGCTCTCTTTTTTCATTTTTGTTCTAAGCAGGCCTGGAAGAGAGTTAACGGACGGCGTTGACAAAATTACCAAGTACGAAAATCAGGTGGGCTTTACAGAATTATAATTGATTACAATCAGAGACTGAGTGGCGGCAAGTCTCTGTCTAAAAATGATTGCAGCGTGTCAATCCAGTCAAAAATATAGCGAACTATTTTCCTAAAAAGGAAAACGAAATAAAACAAATGATTGAGCTCATTTTGCTGATGTGGAGCATCTGATGACGTGCGCAGAAGGCTGCAGTATCAGCAAAAAATATCATGTGTGAATGCATGGGAGTGAATGTGAGTGATGGGACCAAGAGGGGAAATAAATAAAAGGTTGACAAACAGGACAAGTGGGAGACTTAAATCTGGGGATGCTGATTTTGGGATATTGATGTGTGCTGTGAGGTAATTATTTACTGGGGTTAGATTATGGGATTACATTATATTGTTGGGAGAATGCAAAATGCTAAAAGGGAACATTGTTTGATGAGATTCAAGTTACCATTAACTGAGGTAACTCATGATTAATAACTGTTTTGTTTAAGGTTATTTTTGTCATGACACAGACTGGATCATAGAGGGAGAGTATGAAATGTAAAGTACAGGTTTTGTTTTCAGGAAATTCCAAGGATCCAGAGTTCGATGGAGCAACGAGTTTGAGAAGATTTGTCAGAATGATTAAATTGATTTTGTTCCTTAAACACAGGTTTTCAGGGCTGGAGCAAAACACCGGAGAGGAGAATTGCTGAGCTGTTCTGAGAAATGAAATGACTAACCTTTTTTCCTTTTAATTTCCTAAGCTTGGGTGGAGCATTTTGAGTTTTTTGCCACATGAGATGTGTCAAAAAAGAGAGGGATTTAAGATTTAATTTGTTTAATTTAAAATGAGTTTTACTAGGATTTATAACGATTGGGGTTGTTTGATAATTTAGATATGGTAAAACTGAGGCAGAGATTGTTAATTCTAAAGAAAGGAGTAAAATGAATTGAATTCTGTTTAGAAGATAAATTGCTGGGGTTAATAAGAAGTTGTACACCAAATTTAGAGGGAAACTGTGGGAATAAAGGATATGCTTTGGGGAAAAATAGTGAACATTTTATGAGTAGAAAATGTGGGATTTCTGTTTGATTCTTAGGATAAGTTGTCACAGTGACATAATGTTAGAATGTTGTTATAATGTAGGCTTTAGAAACAGAAATTAAATAGATTTACACATTGCATTCTGTGCCTTTAACGGAGTTGTGGCTCAGAGAGTCGTCTCTTGAGGGTCACAAACTTTTGGTTAACGTTATGATTAGCTAATCTACGGTGAGAATGACCTGAGTTTTGAAGGATTGCACACGCTTACAGACATATGGAGTTCTTAAGACACATGACAGTATTGATTCCAGGCAAAAGGCCTGAAATCCATTTAGCATTTAACTGAATAGGAGTTTCGCTGGTAACTAAACTGTGTGACATGTAAAATATTGAGATAACACATGCAGCTCTAAATTAGTCCTCTTATATAAAATGCAGTTACAGAATAACAAATGCTTTTTGAAGTGACCAAGTTTTTGTTTAAAACGGAAGCAAAGGGAGAAAGCTTATATATTTTGGTAAAGTCTGATAAAGAATAAATTAGAATGTATCATTACAATAAGAGCAGCAAAATGAAATAGAATGATATACACAGAAGTTGTTCCTAGGGAGCGTTTAGCTATGATGAAGTTTATTTAGGAGCTATTGATAATGTGCTTACACGTAGTGATTAAAGTGGTTGTGTTTTTATCCTTTAGTAGAATAAGCAGGTATAATGATTTTCTTGATACATTTTCTTGTAATAGGTGACTTTAGATGAGAGGCCCTTGCAGCAGTGACAGTTTTGTGCGCAGGATGTTGATGATCAGATAAGGAGCAAGAGGAAGCACATGCAGAGACGTGCTTCCTTCGATTCTCTTAAAGGCAGTGCTTTTAAGAGTTTTACAAATGCTGAGTACGGTTGAAGGAGATATAGAAATAAAAGTCAAAAACCAAATACAAAATTAGGTTCATGTTTTGAGTAATAGCTGGAATCAGGTTTGAATAAAGAGAACTAGAGAGGGTCAGGGCTAAGAACAGTGATCCTAATGTCCATGATGTCTGGGATGGACAGGGAAGCAGCTGAATGGGCCAAGGAGTGACCCAACATAATGTATGGCGACCTCTGGTGTGCCAGAGGTCGAGAGAGGGGATTGAGAGGAATAGAAATATTTTACTGCTATTATGTGCTGTTATTTTGATAATCATCATTACCGGTTCATGTTAATAGTGATGTTGCTTTCACAGATGCATTCAGATGTTCAAATATATTGGTATTATATTAGTCTGTATTGCAGGTCCAAGAAGAACCACTTTAAGCTGTTGAGGTGAATTTATAATCTTAAATGTTTGTATGCAGACTGTATGGTGAAAGAAAAGGCCCCACGAGAGTAACTTCAAAATGAGACAGGAAGTTATGTCTTTGAAGTTGCAGGTTTTGCAGAAGTGAAACCGAAAGCAGAGTGAGTGCAAGTTAAGAGCAGGGTGTTTATTATGCATTTATTGCGGATTAAGCCTTAAGTAGTTGTGGTAGACTGAAACAGTTGTTTATATATTTTACATATAAGTCAAGATCATTACACACAGGATGGCCTTAGCCTGGTTGGTTGCTTAAGTTGAGGTCAACTAAGGTTCAGAAAGCAGATGCAAACTCTGCACGTACAGACAGACAAATAGTGAGAGGTCATGACACGTCGCGGTACACAGCATGCACGCCGCCTCACGCGCACACACACACAGATATAAACTCTCACCTAAATGAGTCTAACTGCGGAGTTGTGCCTGTATGAGTGACATTTTGTACAGGAAGTGCACCTGATGTCCTAGGAGATAAGCGACAGCGAGAATGGAGACAGGAAGCATCAGCCGTCGACACGAAGATGATGTTCTATGTTAAAAGTCATTGTGGTTTTGGTGTGACGTAAATCTGCCTAGTAACAGAAAAGGGGGCTGTACTATCTTAACCCCATAAAACAGTTGTCTGAATATGATAAAGACAGTTCAACACTGATTGGGTTGTTGAACTCACACATGTGTTCATTAAAATGCCGTCTAATTGCACACCGGACCGGATCTGTGGTTATTTATGGATTCTTCTCTCAACGTTGAACCCTAACATGTTCCACAGGGTTCAGTGCTAGGACCAATTCTATTTACACTATACATGCTTCCCTTAGGCAGCATCATTAGAAGACATAGCATAAATTTTCACTGCTATGCTGATGACACGCAGCTCTATCTATCCATGAAGCCAGGTAACACACACCAATTAGTTAAACTGCAGGAATGTCTTAAAGACATAAAGACCTGGATGGCCGCTAACTTTCTGCTTCTTAACTCAGATCAAACTGAGGTTATTGTACTCGGCCCTGAAAATCTTAGAAATATGGTATCTAACCAGATTCTTACTCTGGATGGCATTACCTTGGCCTCCAGTAACACTGTGAGGAACCTTGAGTCATTTTTGACCAGGACATGTCCTTCAACGCATATATTAAACAAATATGTAAGACTGCTTTCTTCCATTTGCGCAACATCTCTAAAGTTAGAAATATCCTGTCTCAGAGTGACGCTGAAAAACTAGTTCATGCATTTATTACTTCCAGGCTGGACTACTGTAATTCATTATTATCAGGATGTCCTAAAACTCCCTGAAAAGCCTTCAGCTGATCCAAAATGCTGCAGCAAGAGTCCTGACAGGGACTAGAAAGAGAGAGCATATTTCTCCTGTTTTGGCTTCCCTTCATTGGCTTCCTGTTAAATCCAGAATTGAATTCAAAATCCTGCTCCTCACATACAAGGTCTTAAATAAATCAGGCCCCATCTTATCTTAATGACCTTGTAGTACCATATCACCCTATTAGAGCACTTCGCTCTCTCACACTGCAGGCCTACTTGTTGTTCCTAGAGTATTTAAAAGTAGAATGGGAGGCAGAGCCTTCAGTTTTCAGGCCCCTCTTCTGTGGAACCAGCTTCCAGTTTGGATTCGGGAGACAGACACTATCTCTACTTTCAAGATTAGGCTTCAAACTTTCCTTTTTGCTAAAGCATATAGTTAGGGCTGGACCAGGTGACCCTGAATCCTCCCTTAGTTATGCTGCAATAGACGTGAGGCTGCCGGGGATTCCCATGATGCATTGAGTTTTTCCTTTCCAGTCACCTTTCTCACTCACTATGTGTTAATAGACCTCTCTGCATCGAATCATATCTGTTATTAATCTCTGTCTCTCTTCCACAGCATGTCTTTATCCTGTTTTCCTTCTCTCACCCCAACCGGTCGCAGCAGATGGCCCCGCCCCTCCTGAGCCTGGTTCTGCCGGAGGTTTCTTCCTGTTAAAGGGAGTTTTTCCTTCCCACTGTCGCCAAAGTGCTTGCTCATAGGGGTCACATGATTGTTGGGTTTTCTCTGTATTTATTATTGTGCTATCTACTGTACAATATAAAGCGCCTTGAGGCGACTTTTGTTGTGATTTGGCGTTATATAAATAAAATTGAATTGAATTGTTGCATGAAGAACCGGGCGGAAACGCCAAATATTAAACCCGATTCCTTTTCCCCATGACAAAACAGAAAACTGACTCATAGTGTGTTAAAACATTTATATTTCTTTATTTAATCATCTTCCGGAAGAGAGAGAGACCTGCACAGCTCAGACGCCACTTGCAAGAGCTCTAACATTAGAATCATCAGCTGTGTCTTATATGGTGTTATTTCGGTACTTAACACATCACACAGGCTTGAACATTGTTTATATGGACAGTTCCTCTTTTTTGTGTCTATATCTATTAATATGCCTGTGCACTACAACTTCCTGTTTTTCCAGTCTGGCTGAGCACTTATTTGTGGCCTTGCTCTACAAGCCTTCATTATTAAAGTACATAAAACAGTATAATGAGCAGATACACATTAAAAATATTTCTTTTATTCCTAACACAGGACATCAGTGTTTTGGAGGCTGTGATCACAGCACTAAGGCCTGTCACTGATTTCACTGACATTTTATCCATGGAAAATTATGTGACTGTTTCTTCCATCTTCCCTATGCTTTACCATCTGAGAGATTCCACTCTCAAAGTGGAGGCAGATGAAAAGACAAGAGTCATAAAAGAAGAGATTCTGGTATACTTGGATATAAAATAGGACAACGACAAAAGCCTGCACCTGCTGCAGACCACAACTTTGCTTGACCCTCGCTACAGAGACCACGTGACAGCAGCCTGCCTTGATGTTATAATATATAATTATAATGGGTGTAAATCAAACTCTCAGCTGGTAACGCCATAACCTGATGCATGGTATGGATAGAAGTACTGATCCATACTGAAACTCTTATTTGTTGAGTTCAGTGAATTCCTGCTCTGGGGATGTTTTTCTGGAGCTGGCCAGATCTAGTTTGTATCATCAGCATTCAGCATTACAAATGACAGTGTTGGACAGTACAAACGATCCTCTGGATGAATGTGCACAGACACTGAATTCTTGTAGAAAACCTTCACAGAAGAGTCAAAGTTGTTTTAACAAATTACAGAAGCTCCAGTCGTGATGTGTAGGTGGCCCAGTACACCTGCTATGCTACTTACTATGAGGATTTATCCATCGCACTCACGAATGACATTCTGTCAGCCTAGTGCTCAACATTATGATGTAATATCATTGTGATGATGTAATCTTATCAATCTAAACAGTAGAACTAAAGCGTCACATGCTCAGTATATCAGTTCGGTTTGCACCACCAGAGGGCGCCAACATTTCTAACAATAGCCATAAATAAATCCTGTCCATTCAGATGAGGAGGTGGTGGCAGTAAAGCTACTCATCTGCGGCTGAGAGTCAAGCTAAGAACATGTGAGCATCCGTCTCTTCAGCTCTGCATCCACCCTGTCTACACCACCCATCACAGCAGGTCGCACCACCGTCTTGTAAACTTCCTCTTTCACCCACTCCACCCAGCCTGCACTCCCTGCTTCACCTCTGAACGGCTGACGTCAGTATTTAAAGTCATCCACCTTATTTACTTCTACTCCTTCCAGCTTCACTGGCTCCCTCTCATCACACATATATATGAGAGGTAGACACCGCCTGTTCACATGAACATAAGGATGCATTAGGACACCCCAAAAAGAGCAACAAAAGCTGATGCTTGAGGTTTAAAAAAAAAAACAAAAAAAAAAAACCATTGTGGATTTTAAATGTTTAGAGAAGAGTTGGTCTTAGTTGTAGAGCTGAGAGAGTTTAAATTGTTTCATTTTAATGAACAAATTATTGAATTCATTGAACTGCTGCTTGTTACTGTAAATATGGAGGTTTGTACCTGGAGGCTACTTTAAAGGTTTCTGATCACCATGTTTATGATAGAAGGCAGAGTTCTGCTCTGCGGGTCAGCAATGCCATTGCTTGATTTGTGTGTGTGTGTTTAAATTCCTCTAAAACAAAAGCAGCATGCCTGGTGGTAACAGGAGACTGCACGAGCACAGCTGGGACTATGATTTTAGTAGGAAGAGAGAGAGAGAGACCCTTTGTTGTCTTAATCCTCTTTGTCTGTGAAACTTCCAGCATTTTTGGGCTGGTGTGTCAAACATGAACAATTTCATAGTTGAAATTCAAATAAATAAATAAATACACGCAAACCTGCAAAGTTGTCTTCTTCTTCCTGCTGCATCTTTCATGGGTCTCCATAGCAGATGTCCCACCTCCACCCCCCTCTGTCGCTCCAACCCTCTGCATGTCTTCCTTCACTACATCCATGAACTGTCAAGGTCAGTGTGCAGGCAGGCAGGACTGTAGGACCCAAATGCAGACTTGTGGAGATGAAACGTAAACTCATAAAACCTCAGCTTAATACTGGCACTACAGAACTGAAATGAACTAAACAACACTACAAACAGATCACACAGGCAGGTGTGATGGTACGACACAACAGCAAACAGGAGCACACACAGACACTAAATACAGAAGGCGAACAGGGCAAAGAGCAAACACCTGGGAGACACGGCTGACACTAATTACAAAGACGAGATTGGGAGGAAGCAAAACAGAATATATTGACCTTCATAGTAAAACAGGAAACAGACTGGGCACAGAACTAAATCTATAATAGCACGAGGGCACAGGAACTAAACTTAAGAGCTAGAATTTACCGAAAAGAACTTGAGTACTATTCAATTCAGTTTTATTTATATAGTGCCAAATCACAACAACAGTCGCCTCAAGGCGATAAAATCATAGAATAACAATAATAATACACAAAATACTGGGTCACCAACCCAGGACCGTGACAGTAAGCTCACAGCCCGTCTCACATCAACAACGACCATGAAATCCAGGACCCAGCACACTTTTAACCCTGCAAGTTAACCCTGCAAGGGAGTGCATTCACCTCCCTTGCAGCAGCACCGACAACCACACCCTGCCACATTTTGGTTATCCTATGCAAGTTCCCATCATGTGAAGATTGAAATTCTTCCACTGTCCTCGTGCTAGCTTTAGCTAACTGCTGCTGCTCTGGGTTAGCTGGTCAGATGTGTTTATTCCTGTGAGTTGACTGATTAAAGAAGCTGCTGTAGGCAGTCCATGGAAATATATCTGTGCACAGTTGCTGATATTGCCTCCGGATATTTAAACAAATAATACCCATTAAAAACATCTGAATTAAGTGGTATAAAAACCCTCTGACTGGACATGAACCTGTGGTGTAAAATGGATGTGTGTGACATAAGAGCAGCAGGTGAGTCAGGCTGTGAAGGAGGAAACGTGATGCACTAAGGTTAGCTGCACACATAGCATTTCACAATAAAAGGAGGTATGTTCTGATCCTGAATAGACCAATTTAATGAAGCTCGCTGATCGGCCTGGTACAGTGATGGAGCAGTTTGAGGGTGTGGCTGCACAGAGTGTCTGCAGGCGACAGCTATGCCTACTGTCTGAATGCTTCTTCCAAGAGGTTTTCATAGCTGTGATTAACGTCTTTATCAATTTCAAATTTAATCAGTAAGATTTAACCATCCAGTACAGTTTAACACCCAAAATGATTTTACTGGAACAGTTTTCAATAGAAGAGAGCTGGACATGACACCAGAGGGCAAAAACAGAGCAGAGCTTAAAGCCCAACAGTTCACAGAAACACTTTACACCTGTGTGTGTTTGTAAAACATCTGTGTTGTGTTCAGTAACACAGCTATGAGTGATGAATGCCTTATATAGTTCAGCACTTTTAGTTGAGGCTGTCGGGAACGGTGAAGTCTCCTGTATCATGTCAAACCTGTTAAAAACACTTAGAAAGATGGAGTGAGAATACATTTCTATAATCGGTATCAGGTTTTGTTGTGGTGCTATAGACACGCACTGAAGCAGGAAGTACAGCAAAGAGCTTGTCAGGGGTGTGGCAGATAGATAGATAGATGAAAATAAACATGAATATAGCATATATACACATTTATAAATACAGAATATATAAATAGGAATAAATAGGAATTGCAATGAAATATACTCATTGTGAGATTCGTCTACTGCACATTATCTATTGCACATTTCAACTATTGTCAGTCTATAGCACAGTGACAAACACTACAGTTTAGTTGTCCCCGCCCTCCTTTGTCCTCCTGTTTCCCCTCCCCCTTCAGCGAGGAGTTAAACGGTTTGATGTCATGTGGGACTAAGGAGTTTAAAATCTGTTGGTTATAGACTTTGGGAGTCCCTAAAAGTTGAATCTGTTCATCTGGACGTAGCGTTTTGTGGGAGAAACGTTTCGTCACTCATCCAGGTGACTTCTTCAGTCTCAGCTGACTGCAGGTTTCCTCAGTCTTATAAACAGTACATTTGCATAATGACTGAAACCAGCCCAGTGAAGGAACAATGGGCTGGGAGGTCAGTTCCTTAATCATTAATGTGCAAATTCTCCTCAGGATTCCCTCTGCTCCTGGCCAAGTTCTGATTCACTGACAAAAGACATGTCTGGTTCATCCTCAAGTTCAATAGGCAGGAAATTAGCTTGCAAGAGCAGGTTCCTGTGGACAACTTTGTCTTGTCCACTCTTGGTATTCCTGATGTGATATATATGGCATGTGGCGTTCTTGGAGACAGCAGTATTGATGATTGACTCTCATCTATCAGCTAACTTCCTGCGGCCCTGCTCGTCATTGTTGGCCAAAAGAACATTATCTCATTCCCCAATGTCAGCACCTTTCTGCTTTTGTTATGCAGGTCTGTTTGATGCTGCTGACTGAAATCAGCATTAGTTTGAACCACTGTGAGAGCTTCTCTGAGGTCATCTCTCATTCTTTTGACATAACCATCATAATCTGTTACTGTCACTGTCTCTTTCAACATTGTGGAGCATGACATCAACTGCTAATCTGGGGACACATCTATACATTAGGAAGAAAGGTGCATAACCAGTGGAAACATGAGCATTACAGTTGCAGGCAAAAGTCAGTGTCTGTAGCATTTGTGTCCACTTGTGTTTCTCCCTTGGTGATAAGGCTCTGATCATATTTCCCAAGGTTCTGTTAAACCTTTCAGTGTGGCCATGAGCCGTAAGGTGATAGGGCATTGTTCTTGCCTTTTGTACACCAACTATCCGCAGCAATTCTTGAATCAACTCACTCTCAAAACTGGCACCCTGATCTATCTATCACAACAAAAGTCGCCTCAAAGCGCTTTATATTGTACAGGAGATACAGAGAACAACCCCCTATGAGCAAGCACTTTGGCGACAGTGGGAAGGAAAAACTCCCTTTTAACAGGAAGAAACCTCCGGCAGAACCAGGCTCAGGGAGGGGCGGGGCCATCTGCTGCGACCGGTTGGGGTGAGAGAAGGAAAACAGGATAAAGACATGCTGTGGAAGAGAGACAGAGATTAATAACAGATATGATTCAATGCAGAGAGGTCTATTAACACATAGTGAGTGAGAAAGGTGACTGGAAAGGAAAAACTCAATGCATCATGGGAATCCCCGGCAGCCTACGTCTATTGCAGCATAACTAAGGGAGGATTCAGGGTCACCTGGTCCAGCCCTAACTATATGCTTTAGCAAAAAGGAAAGTTTGAAGCCTAATCTTGAAAGTAGAGATAGTGTCTGTCTCCCGAATCCAAACTGGAAGCTGGTTCCACAGAAGAGGGGCCTGAAAACTGAAGGCTCTGCCTCCCATTCTACTTTTAAATACTCTAGGAACAACAAGTAGGCCTGCAGTGTGAGAGCGCGAAGTGCTCTAATAGGGTGATATGGTACTACAAGGTCATTAAGATAAGATGGGGCCTGATTATTTAAGACCTTGTATGTGAGGAGCAGGATTTTGAATTCAATTCTGGATTTAACAGGAAGCCAATGAAGGGAAGCCAAAACAGGAGAAATATGCTCTCTCTTTCTAGTCCCTGTCAGGACTCTTGCTGCAGCATTTTGGATTAACTGAAGGATTTTCAGTGAGTTTTTAGGACATCCTGATAATAAAGAATTACAGTAGTCCAGCCTGGAAGTAATAAATGCATGAACTAGTTTTTCAGCATCACTCTGAGACAGGATATTTCTAATTTTAGAGATGTTGCACAAATGGAAGAAAGCAGTCTTACATATTTGTTTAATATGTGCGTTGAAGGACATGTCCTGGTCAAAAATGACTCCAAGGTTCCTCACAGTGTTACTGGAGGCCAAGGTAATGCCATCCAGAGTAAGAATCTGCTTAGATACCATATTTCTAAGATTTTCAGGGCCGAGTACAATAACCTCAGTTTGATCTGAATTAAGAAGCAGAAAGTTAGCGGCCATCCAGGTCTTTATGTCTTTAAGACATTCCTGCAGTTTAACTAATTGGTGTGTGTTACCTGGCTTCATGGATAGATAGAGCTGCGTGTCATCTGCATAGCAGTGAAAATGTATGCTATGTCTTCTAATGATGCTGCCTAAGGGAAGCATGTATAATGTAAACAGAATTGGTCCTAGCACTGAACCCTGTGGAACACCATAATTGACCTTAGTGTGTGAAGAGGACTCTCCATTTACATGTACAAATTGGAGTCTATTAGATAGATATGATACAAACCACTGCAGTGCAGTACCTGTAATACCTACAGCATGTTCTAATCGCTCTAATAGGATATTATGGTCAACAGTATCAAACGCAGCACTGAGGTCTAGCAGGACAAGCACAGAGATGAGTCCACTGTCAGAGGCCATAAGAAGATCATTTGTAACCTTCACTAAAGCTGTTTCTGTGCTGTGATGAGCTCTGAAACCTGACTGAAACTCTTCAAATAAGCCATTCCTCTGCAGATGATCTGTTAGCTGTTTGACAACTACTCTTTCAAGGATTTTTGATATGAAAGGAAGGTTGGAGATTGGCCTATAATTAGCTAAGACAGCTGGGTCTAGAGATGCTTTTTGAGTAAAGGTTTAACTACAGCCAGCTTGAAGGCCTGTGGTACATAGCCGATTATTAGAGATAGGTTGATCATATTTAAGATTGAAGAATTAATTAATGGCAGGACTTCTTTGAGCAGTTTTGTAGGAATGGGGTCTAAAAGACACGTTGATGGTTTGGAGGAATTAATTATTGAAGTTAACTCAGAAAGATCAATTGGAGAAAAAGAGTCTAACTTAACATCGATGGTATTAGAAGTAGCTGTAGATAATATTACATCTGTGGGATGATTATTGGTAATTTTTTCTCTCATGATTAAAATTTTGTTTGTAAAGAAATTTATGAAGTCATTATTAGTTAACGTTAAAGGAAAAGTTGGCTCAAGTCGTACGTAGTGAGGAGGTAAAATTATTAACAAGATCATCGACCTCTGTTGGAGTACCGTTCAGATAGCTGCTCTGCTCTATGTTGGTACAGGGCATTGAAGATGATAACAGTGGGTGGATTATATTCTTAAACTTAGTTACAGCACTTTCAGAAAGACATCTACTGTGATAAAGTCGACTCTCCACTGCTGTGTAATCAATTATTGTAAATGTAAATGTTATCAGGAAATGATCAGACAGCAGTGGGTTTTCAGGAAACACTGTTAAATGTTCAGTTTCTATGCCATATGTTAAAACAAGATTTAGAGTGTGATTAAAGTGGTGGGTGGGTTCTTTTACATTTTGTCTGAGAACTCATGTCACAGCTGAAGCTGACACGAGAGAAAGGACTCAAATACCGGATGGGGATGGAGATGGAGCACAGCGAACGTTTAAGTGACAAAGTTAGAAAACGGAGCTGTGAGTTTTAACTTTTGCTAAGAACAAAACCAAAATAGCTACGCAAACAATCAGTGAGGTTTCAACTGTGGAAACTGCAGTTCTGTGGTTTGGGCCGAAGGGAGAGTGAGACTGGAAGGCTTGGTCCTGGGGAAGGGTCAGAGTCACTGAAACAAGAGTAAACAAGTTCAGGTATTGTTCCAGGGCAATACTGGATGCTATTGGTTCTGAACTTTCCTTTACACTGCTTACTTGCCCCAGGTGGATCAGTAGCATGGAGGGGAGAGTGGTCCGGGTGAGTGGTAAGCAATCAGAAACTCCTGACGTTGAGGCAGGGAGGCAGGGAGGCAGGCTGGTGCGTGGAGCGAGCAAAACTGTAAGAATGTCGAGAAGTTCAGGCCGGATGCAGGCTCTATGGCGAGGATTTGTGTTTGCTAATCTGGTGAGTAGCTATGAAAGGTAAGCCATGGTAGTTTGCTAAGAAGTGTACGAAACACAGTGGTGGCCTGCACTAACTGTGGTTAGTGGAGAATCTGGCGAAGAGAAGTTGAGGGCGCTTGCCCTATAAGTCGATGGCTTAAACACCCACAGGTGAGAGCAATGAGCAGGAACATGGTGGCTCCTCCCAGAGGTGGAACTGACAGCTGTGTGAAAAAACACTGGCACTCACCCAGAACATGACACATCAGGCTTTCAAATGAGTTAAAATTCTGTCTGGGTCTTTGGTTGATTAATGGGCTGGTGTGGAAAATTGCTGCAACACCTCCGCCTCAGCCTGTGCTTCGAGGTTTCTGGTGGTTAGAATTATTCGGGGGTGTTGATTCATTTAAACTGTTAAATAATTCACATTTGTTATGAATAAATTTTTGTTTTTTTTGATACTGGTACTGGTTTTATTTTGTTGTATTTATCCACAACACCTTAAAGGCCCCAAAAAGGTTGGAGACCGCTGCTCGAAGTCCACTGAGGTGTTTTCCAACAATGAGAGAGTTCGTACACCAAGCCCTGTCAACATAAATGCACAGTCCTCCGCCTCTTGTTTTACTGGAATCATCAGCTGTTCTGTCCGCCCGGAGAGTGTGGCATCCGACTAGCTCGATAGTGTTGCCTACTCCTCCGCTATCTTGCCATGTTTCAGTATCAGTTCAAGTATCATGACACAACAATCCATAAGTGTCCTGTTGTCAGTGATTCACACTTTTATATCATACATTTTATTCACCAGGGACCGCACGTTAGCAAGGAAAATACTCGGTAGAGAAAGCCGGTGCGGCGTTAGCCTTAGCCTAGCTGTTAGCCCACCATGTTTCTCCCGCTTTTGTTTATGGTCCCTGCACCATCTTCAAACATTTCCAGTCGGCCGAGCAGCCTACGAATCATCGGGTGTTCTTCTTATTTCAGAGATGAGTCGAAGGTTGCTGATAAAACAGTCGAAGTTGTGTAATTCAAATCCAAAAGCTCTTGTCGAGTGTAAGATGTAAAAGAGAAGCTGTTCTACATGAACAGACCTGAAATGAGCAGAAATAAAACAGCTAACTTGCAAAAGCTGAAGAGACGCTGGGCCTCGCGTGATGCATGCGCTGCCATCTTGGTCTATGTATGGTCTATACTATTCCCATTAGATTCAATGTAGTGTCATGTTGTCACGTGGAAAGACAACTATTTCAAAGAGTTTAGCATCATGTTTGCAAATGACCTTCAGCACTCAGTGGCTAGAAAATAATTCTCACCTGACATGGAGGGTCTGTTTTCAGCCAGTGCGATTTGATTCGAGAAATTGTGGAACAATCTAAAAGTAAGATGTAGTTTTTAAAGAATATGTGCAGCTTTGCCTTTGCATACCTGTTACCAAAACCCTGTTTGGGACTTGATGCATCTCTGTGACTTAAAATAAATATTTAATCACCGCAGCAGGTGCATTTGACCTCTGTCATAGATAAAGGTGACACAGCTTCAGCACAGCCTGTCAGTTAGTGGGTTGGGCCACATTCAGGCATGACAGGAACTCGACAGGTGAGTTTGCAAAGCAGAAATAAAGTGCTGATTGTTACCTGTCTGGAATTTAAACTGTTGACTTATTTCCTGTTCAACAGGTGAGATGATGTGGTCCAGTCTGGTAACAGGTTTTTCCAGAAGGAATAGAAGGGGAGGAGTCTGAAAGCTAAAAAAGATTAAGAAGTTAATCTTTGATTTGGTGGTGATGCTGTGAGGAGCTCAGCTGAGACTCGGTGAGTTCACAAATCTAAATTTGGAGTTAAAGTTTGTTCGGTGTGTGAAGAGATGAGAGGAGCAGACAGAAAGGGAGGAATCCAACAGTTGATATTTAAAACATTAATAATGCTTTTACATTGGTGTCATTTTAAATGCATCACTGACTGAAGTATCTACATGTTTATCAAAGTTCCTGGTGTTCATTTTATTATTTACAATAAGACACGTGGATACTGTAAGTAAATAAACTGTCTTTGATGTCTGAATACAAGGATACAGAACAATATGTTCACCATGTATTAATGTACAAACTAATGGCAGCGATCTGGGGTGAAGAGGTTCAGCTCAGTCAGTGAGGGCACACTGCACTCCTGGTTGTCTGTAATAAATTCTGTGATCCATAAATTTCCAGCACAAAACCAGTTTGGTCACATGTGTTAAACTCACTGAATGTGGCCTCACTCACCCCACCCTGACTGCTTTTACTAACAATAATGTGAGTGTTGATATGCTGCCGAAGGTCACAAACTGCTTATCATGAAGTCTTAATGACTACAGTTGAGCACTTTATCACTATACTGGCTCTGCTATGATTGGGCAGTCAGCTAAACCTCTTCCCCCACATCAAGAATCTGACGACACGATTCCTGGTTCACAGGTTTATTGACACAGGGAAAGGTGAAACTGTAACAAACAGTACATGACACAATCGGTTTTCCTTATTCACCATGTACATATATGTATATACATATATGTACATATGTACATATATATGTATATATATACATATATATATGTATATATATATGTATACATATACATATATATGTATATATATATATATGTACATATGTACATATATACATATATATGTACATATGTACATTACTTACACCCAGCACGCCCCTACGGGCGGTTTATCCTTCAAGCTCGGGTCCTCTACCAGAGGCCTGGGAGCTTGAGGGTCCTGCGCAGTATCTTAGCTGTTCCCAGGACTGCGCTCTTCTGGACAGAGATCTCCGATGTTGTTCCCGGGATCTGCTGGAGCCACTCGCCTAGCTTGGGAGTCACTGCACCTAGTGCTCCGATTACCACGGGTATATATATATATATATATATATATATGTACATATATATATATATATATATACATATATATGTATATATGTACATATATGTACACTGTTTAAGTACACTTTTTTCAAATTGCTTGGTCTTGTAATTTTCCAATGAGAATGAGAGAAGATTAACAGGGGAGCACACAAAGAGGTGTAGTTAACTCTACAGGCCTGACCGGAGGGCAAGAGGTGTAGCAGCACCTGATTTATGGCTTTGTTGTCTTGTAGGGACCAAAACCCCCATCCAGATTCTTGTCAAGGGGTCTGTTGGTATCAGAGTGAATCCAAAACTATTCTACAATACACCGTGCGCAGTGAAAGTCAAAGCACAAATGTGTGATGCTAATTATCAGACATTAGCCTTACAGATAAGAATAAATCCCAACATTTCCAATGAGCATTGAGCCACCAGAGGAGATCGATCCAAACTTTGATGCGTTGTAAGAGCCCTTTCCTCAAATTCTCATAACCTCTTCTCTTGCTTGCTTTTCAACATTCAGTAAAATCCACCAGATTTGTATCAGTGTTGTGTAGAGAGCTTCACATTTTTATTTGTGATGTAAACTACTGACTTGCACACAACTGTATATATTCATACCACTACGTATTTAAAGGCACATATTCTGTTCAGAGTCAATGATCCATTAGATATTATTACAAGCTGGTGTCATGAGAACCTAAACATGATAAGGTGATCAGTCTTGATGTTGTGTCCTGCTGACCATGACTTTACTGAGTTTGTTCCCTGTGGTCTGTCCTTTTTAGAACACAGTATGGCATCTGGATCTTCTAACGGAGTCCTGCGACCCCTTCTCCTCGGTATACTTGTACTGGGATGCTTTGTGACTCTATTTGTGATGTATTTTAAACCTTATGAAGGCTGGTTATCAGGTCCTGTAGAGTTAGTGTCAGAACATGTGAAGAACCTCATCTCCACCAAGAGGGATAAAAATCCCACCATTGTGCTGATGTGGCTCTGGCCCTTTGGCAGTAAGTTTGACCTGAGTGTCTGCAGCTCTCTCTTTGAAATTGATAACTGCTTCCTCACAGCAGACAGGAACCTCTACAGTAAGTCACATGGGGTCATCATCCATCACCGAGACATCAGTGGTGACCTGTCCAATCTGCCGCAGTTGCAGCGGCCATCTTTCCAGAAGTGGATATGGTTTAACCTTGAGTCGCCGACACATTCATCCAAGCTGTCTGGGATACAGAAGCTGTTCAATCTGACTCTCAGCTATCGCCTGGATTCAAGCATCGGAGCGCCTTATGGGTCCATCGTACCAGCAGAGGGCGAGGAGAATTTTGTACCACCCAGTAAAAACAAGCTGGTCTGCTGGATAGTGAGCAACTGGAACCCACAGCATGTGCGGGTGAAATATTTCAATGAGCTGCAGAAACATGTTAAGGTCCATGCATATGGACGAGCATTTGGAAAGCACATTTCTGACAATGACTTCATGCCAACCATCACCAGCTGCAAGTTCTATCTGTCCTTTGAGAACTCCGTCCACAAGGATTACATTACTGAGAAACTATTCAACCCACTCTCAGTAGGAACAGTGCCAGTGGTTCTGGGCCCGACCAGGCAGAACTATGAGAAGATTGTGCAGAGTGACGCCTTCATTCATGTCGATGACTTCAGCTCACCCAAGGACCTGGCTGATTACCTGCTGCTTCTGGACAAGAATGAGGAAATGTACCTCAGGTACTTTGAGTGGAAGCAACATTTTAAAGTAAAGAAGTTCCACTTTCCAGCAGAATATGCATGCCTGACTTGTGATTATTTACGTAGGCACAAAGAATACAAGGAATTCAATGACCTTGATACGTGGTATTGGGGCAGCTAGAGAGTTGAAGGGCTGAGGGTCTTGTTACTTTGTTGAAGCGAGTGCTTTAATATTTTTCTCCTTGGGTTAACATGAAGGGTATTTTCTGTTCTGTCCTGAGCAGCTGAATGGTGTTTTTCTATTGCTTTAGAGGCTCAATAAGAGATATAGCTTGTTCTTTTTGTTTATTTTAATTCTAGTTGTGGCAATCCTGTTTGTGCCTTTTGAAATAATATGGCTCCATTCACAATACAAGTTTGTTGGTTTTAATATCAGCTATTCATGAAGTGGCCAGGTGGAGTGGAGGGGGTGAGATAAATGTAAAAGTGATTAAGTCACCCGTGGAGTGTTTACTGAATTCCAATGTAAAACAGTTCATTGGGATTATGTACATATTTCGTATTTTTTAAATTACTCAACTTTTCCGATATTTTTGTCAGTTTGCATTTGCACTGGTAATCATAATGGTACCTTCACATACTTAGAACTAAGACATCAAACTCTTGAGATTGCACTACACTAAGGCAGCTCAGTATCTTTAGATATCACATTCATTTTTCTTCAAAACGGCTAATTCACTGAACAATGTATTACAACTCAGCATCTCTTAATACAGATTTCAAGCAAGAGTACTGACAGGGACTAGAAAGAAAGAGCAGATTTCTCCTGTTTTGGCTTCCCTTCATTGGCTTCCTGTTAAATCCAGAATTGAATTCAAAATCCTGCTCCTCACATACAAGGTCTTAAATAATCAGGCCCCATCTTATCTTAATGACCTTGTAGTACCATATCACCCTATTAGAGCACTTCGCTCTCACACTGCAGGCCTACTTGTTGTTCCTAGAGTATTTAAAAGTAGAATGGGAGGCAGAGCCTTCAGTTTTCAGGCCCCTCTTCTGTGGAACCAGCTTCCAGTTTGGATTCGGGAGACAGACACTATCTCTACTTTCAAGATTAGGCTTCAAACTTTCCTTTTTGCTAAAGCATATAGTTAGGGCTGGACCAGGTGACCAGTGTTGGGACTAACGCGTTATTAAGTAACGCGTTACAGTAACTACATTATAATTGTGGTAACGAGCACGGTAACTAGTTATTATGCCAAAACCAGGAACACATTACTCGTTACTGGGATTTAGATAGGCTCGTTATTCGTTACTTCGTGTGGTGGATATCGCGGACCTTCCACAGATTCAGTAACATTAGCAAGTGGTGGAGGCCAGCAGGTGGATGAGAGAAAGTGGAGGCAAGAGGAGAGACCCGAAGCGGCCGCCGGTCCGAGTGTCAGGTGAACTGAACTTCAGGTAAGAAGTTATGACCTGCAGTCTATCGGAGTCAGATATAAACCAAGTTTAGGTGGAGTTTATTTTCGTTATGCTGACTTTTTCGTACTGCGTGCTAGCTAGCATGACGGAGTTTCTATACAGCTGGGTGGGTGCTATGTTACTGATGTTGAACTTTATTTTGTTCATACGGTTAATTATTAGAGTTGCCAACCGTCCCGTAAAAAACAGAATCGTCTGGTATTCAGAGAAAATATTACGCGTTTCGTACTGAGGTGAAAAGGAACACAGTTTGTCCCGGACTTCAGCTACAATGAAAAAGACACAAAGCTGAAGCTGCACAGCTGCCTCCTCTTCTCTCATTCTCTCCTCTCCTGTTTCTACTTCAATCACGAAACTGATCAATGATCAGCTGATCGGCTTTGCTCTCTTGTTTATTTATCGCCCACTTTGCGCCAGAAAGAGGAAACCAGCGGATGTCGCGCTAAACAACAGCAGCACGTTTAAGCTTGATCAGCTGTTGTTAGAATTTATTTAATATTAATTTCTAGTATCAGCTGATGTTTGATGGAGCCACAGCTGTAAAGCTGCTGGTCATGATGTCAGTTTGGATATGTGGTGAGAGGGAAACATGAAGATGAAACCAGGAGATGTCCTTACTGAATCATCAGAGCTGAACAGGTGATGGAGAAACAGGTTTACCTTTTAGGTGACATGAATGAGTTGAAGGGAAGTTATGAACTGTTTCTGAGAGACAAATAACACCAGCATCCTTTTCTAAGTAGCTGACAGCTGGTAACTGTGCAGGGGCGGGTCTAGCAAAGTGTTGCCAGGGGGCCAGGTAGGGCATTAACAGGGAAAGGGGGGCACAAAGAAATACTTTTCTTTATTATTCTCATTTAAAATGTCTCGCTTTTAAAAAAATAATTATCTGAGTCTTACAACAAACAATTGATAGATTGATACATATATACCATCAGAACAGTGTACATCACTGTCACAACAGTGTTTGTTTTCATTCAAAGGCTTTATGATTTTTCCTATAATGGTGGGCCGGTCTGTAGTCAAAATGCCCGGGACGATTTTTTGTCCCAGTCCAGCTCTGTATGCAGCTCATCTGCAGTCTGGTGTTACCTACATCTTCCTATTCAGAAGGCAGAATTTCCAAGTTCTGAGTACAATCAAAAGCACCACGACTGCAGTTTTTGTGTTGGATGTAAAAAGCAGGCTAGAATCATGGCGGCGGTCAACGACGGTCCAGGCGTGGGATTTCTCTCGTGGAAATGTGCACATTATTTTTTCCTTTCTATTGGCAGGTGGCACAGTGCACTTGTGGCAAGTAAGCAAGCTAGAAGACTGGCAAAGTTATGGAAGCAACACATTAACAAGAGAATTCTGAGTAAAACCAAAGTTACTTTCCCTAGTAACTAGTTACTCTGAAAGTAACAAGTAACTTGAAGTAACTGAGTTACTTTTGATAGAAGTAACTAGTAATGTAACTAAGTTACTAATTTAAAGTAACTTACCCAACACTGCAGGTGACCCTGAATCCTCCCTTAGTTAGTAATCTAAGCAAGCACCTAGCAAGCTGGCACGGGAATGTGAAACTCACAGAGAAACCCCTGGATCCCCCCACTGACATGAAAGCTGCAGCTACCACATCCAGTTCCACTGGGCAAACCTCCGACGGCCCCACTCCTGCTAAACAGGTGAAAATAGAATTAGTGCTGTAGACTCCAAATTGTTCCGATGAGTCGTAGAAAAAAATACTGACTAAAAGCGGTTTCAAGCTGCCCCAAGTCATTTGTAGGATACCTTGAGAGAGAATACGACATAATGAACTCCAATTTGAAGGCTACACTCTGAGAGGTAGCCTTTGTTTCCACCACTGCTGACATCTGGACAGTGAGTAATAAAAGTTTTATGGGTGTAACAGTTCACTGGATTAATTCCACTTTACAGCGCAACAAGGCCGCCCTAGCATGCAAGAGAATTAGAGGCAGCCTATGATGTAATTGGAGCAGAAATTGAAGAAATTAATTCATCTTATGGACTACAAGGCAAAGTTGTTGCCACTGTAAAGATAATGTATCCAGTTTTGCCAACGCATTCGGAGTGTGTCTTTCCTGTGATCTGGAGTCTGAATCTGAAAATGAAGAAGGTGATGACGATGAACCGAACTTTACTGATGTCATAGAAGCTCTTAGTTTGTAGTTTAGCCCCCCTCCACACTACAGATATGCATCACACGCAATTAACCTGATTCCAACAAGCGATGTTGATAGACATCTAAATTCCTGTGCAGACACCAAGGCTGTATATAGGAGTAGCATTACAAAATGTTCATCTCTTTGGACTAAAGCAAGTCGATCAACATTAGCCTCTGAACAGCAGGGAAGTCAGCTGCAGGAAGCTAATGGTACCCACAACCACAAGGTGGAATTCCCTGTTTGAGGCCATTTCTAGAATCATCACAATTCCCTTGAATGAACTTAAAAACTGGGAATCAAGTGCCTTAATAAAAGGGAGTACCAATTCTTCAAAGAATACTGCACTGTGATGAAGCCCCTGGCTCTGGACTCTCACAAGGGGATGAGTGCACCTATGGGCTTTACTACCAACACTCTAGAAAGATCTCTCTAGAGTGATGGGTAGCCTTCCAGATGTCAGTGCAAAGGTAAGATTATTATTGGATAATTGCTTTGGGTGGATTTGTTGAGTTTATTATACCATTTGTGGTGGGAGGATGTTATACTTTGTAGCAGTGTTTATAGCTATTAAAATGATAGAACAAAAGACCAAATATTGATCCCTTGTTAAATATCAAGGATACTGATCATCATTAATCATGAATATTAATCATAATATTAACAGAAGATTAAAATAAAGAGGTCAAAAAAGCCTCAACCAAAACTAAATTTGATACAATATTGATAGCACATAAGATTGTTTAGTGTAGTAAAGCCCACAAAATAATTACAATATATAATTATGTAGTAAAATAATTGTATTCTTAGTTGCATCATATTGTATGTTACAGGCCATCAAGACTCGTTTCAATGCTGTTCTGGACAGCCAAGAAGGACTTCTCGCAGTGGCCACTTGTCCCAAGTTTAAACTTCGTTGGCTGAGAGATGAGTGTAGACGAGAGCATGTGAAGGAGTTGCTGACAGCAGAGTGTCGTAAATCTGCTCCTGCAAGTGACAATGCTAATGTGTCCCAAATGCCAGCCAGCCCAGCCGAAATGGACTTCCTTGAATTTGAGAATCAGCCCACAGGAAGCTTCTCAGCAGAAAAAGAAGTAACTGACTATTTAAGGTCAGGCTATGAGCTCGAGATTCGGAATCAGGTCTCAAATCTCAAAAAGATGTACATGAAATACAGTCTGACTCCATCCAGTGCACCAGTGAAACAGCTGTTCAGTTTAGGTGTATTGGTGCTTTCCCCAAAAAGGAACAGACTACCTGATGGAAGGTTTGAGAAGCTTCTGCTGATGTGACATAAGCACAGTTTCAGTCCAAAAGAAAACTATAAAACACAGGTCGTTTTCACGGTTGCCACAAAATGAGACTGGACTAAAAGCCGAAATATAGCAGGATTTTCTGTTTTGGTAAACTTATTACTTATTACTCCTCTCTGTACTTTGCCAACTGTTAAAAGATGCTAATAGGGAGAAGCTTTCATTTTATTTATGTTTTTGCTGTATTTTATTTGCATCTATTTGGCAGAGTGAGTGACAGAAAAAGTCATTTTATTTTATATGCTGGAAAATACAGAAATATAGTGAAATATAGAAAATGGTTCCCAAATCCCCCTCACCCCCGCCCCGCCCCCCTCCCCGGCCACACAACCCCCCCTGTTTTTTTTTGTCTACTGTGTAAGAATATACAACATTACTATCAACACATTTTTCAAACAATGCCACTCTGTGCAAAATGGGTTTAAAAACATAAAAAGCTGTGGGATACTGTTTGTCTGTGATTTGGACAGGGGGAACAAATTGTGGCAGCATCAACCTGATATTATTTGTATCCCGCTGTAACTTTACTGTTGCTCAATTCTATTTTTTCTGCACATTTCACCATATTTTAGGAAAATAAAGGTATATTGCTTTATAGTGTATTCAGGTTGTGTATCATGTTTTTGAAAAGTAACGTTTATCTTTAAAATGTTCTCCTTTCCGGTGGTGCCAGTGTCCTTCATCTGTTCCTTCTTTTGGTGCACAAAAACTCAGACGTGGAGCTGCAGCTTCTCCGCCCTCCTCTTCGAATCTTTGAGTGGGTCACTGCATCCACACAGTAATTCTCTCAGTGTCTTATGACCTGGTATTATTAAAAAATCTTGTATCCTAGGTGGGATGTTCTTGCTCCAAAAATAAAGTGTAGTGCTTTTATTTTTGTATGGAGATGCCTCAGAATGTACCACATGACACGACATGGCTGGATGATGATGAAACCATCTGGAAAACCATGTTTGATTCTTGCTTTGACATATTTGAAGATCCAGCATAGCTTAGTGTAGCAGATTTCAAATGGTGGACCGTATTGTGATAACAAACAGGAACTGGTTGCAAAACTGGCTTTATTTTCTAAAAGACAGAACGCTGCAGCAAAATCAGTAGACATACACAGCAGCAGGCCTCACTTCATCCCTGTTTAACTCAATTGAAAAACACATAAATAGCCAGTATAATAGGTAGAAGGCAGTTTTGATTACTATTTTCCTCATTCAAAAGTAACCAAAATCACAATCAAAATACTTAGGAATGAAAATACACCAAATTTAAACTTAATTAATTTAAACTTAAAATGATTATTTTTTGTGTGTTCTCCTTTTGGGTTGTGCCTGTGTCCTTCATCTTTTCCTTCTTTTGGTGCACTCCACCCTTTTCCGTATGAGGACCATGGCCACAGATTTGGAGGTGCTGATTGTCATTCCCACCGCTTCACACTCGACTGCAAACCGTTCCAAGGCAAGCTGGAGGCCATCACCCGATGAAGCCAACAGAACCACATCATCCGCAAAAAGCAGAGATGAGATCCTGAGACCACCCAAGTGAAAGCCTTCTGCCACTTGGCTATGCCTAGAAATTCTGTCCATAAAAATTATGAACATAATCGGTGACAAAGGGCAGCCCTGGCGGAGCCCATCACCCACCATGAGCGAGTCCGACTTATCCGGTCTTTAAGTGATGACGTGATGAATTCTACTTCCGGGCCTAAAGTAGTCTGCGTTTAATATGGGTTTTGTGATGTTAACATGTTTAATGTTTTGTATTTTCTTCTATTTAATCTCAAAAAGCTCCTAAAAACAGTCAGTGATCACTGTTGGCCTCCCTCGGCTTTCATTACCACTAATCATTTTAAAGCTCAGTTTTTAAAACCTTACGATGTAGCTACAGCCCAGCCCATGCAGCAGTATATGAATGACTAACCCAATTCATCCTTGTGGATGGATTATCTCAGTTGTTCTCCTGCCACTCCAAAAAAATATTTTGTGTCCACTATAAAGGAGAACATCACAGCCTGATACCTGCAGGTCTGACAGCAGCAGGCGTATCACTCCTGTTTCTACCTGGAGACAGCAGTCGCCTCATTGTTCTGACACACAACACAAAACTATCCACAACACTACACACTAACTACACAAGACAACACATTAACTACACACTCCAAAAACGCTAAACGTCACAAATCTCACATCTCAAAACTCGCTCTCTCTCTCTCTCTCTTTTTCTGCTCTCTCTCTCTCTCTCCGTCACTCCTAAAACTTCCCCTGTTTTGTTTTGTTTGTTGCTCATAAGCAGAGAGTGCTTGCTAGCGCTAACATGGCGAAACTATTGAGGGAAAAACGCCGCGTATATCTTGTTTATCATGACTCTGGTTTTACGTGGCCTATCGACACAATTTACAATCTGGCACCTTGTTGCTTTGTCTTTAAGTGGTCATGTGATTGACTTACCACGACTACTTTATTCTTCCTCAGTCAAACAGCAGCACTCGATTGTTTTGCCCCCTGAGCTCCAGGTGTTGTGCTAGACAGTGCTCGTGATTACCGTCCGCGGGAGCGCGCAGCTGCTTAAAGCTGTAGCGTCCAGATTACTTACAGCTACTTCCTGCAGCTGATATAAGATGCTGTAAGCTGAACACAGCGTCAACCGTCTGTTTGTTGAAAAATAGTAACGGACCGCGTTTCCTTGTTAGTAACTGTAACGCCGTTGTAACGATAGGAATAGTAATTAGTTAGATTACTCGTTACTGAAAAAAGTAACGCCGTTAGTAACGCCGTTACTTGTAACGCCGTTATTCCCATCACTGGTTGGAAGTGATAGCAGAGCTGTAGGTTTGAATTTGTTTCCAAAATCCCGCAGTCAGGACATGCTATATTGTATTTAGATGGAAGCTAGCGAGCTAACTTGCTGCTAATTTCTAACTCCGTTAAACGTCATAAATTCTGTTTCGTTTTCATGGATGCCTGGATGATAAACTCAATTGTTACAGCTAGTAGAGCAGAACGCTGATCATTTTATTACAGATTGTCCCGAATTCGTGATTGAGGTGAGAGACAAACGACTACTGGTCCAAGTGCGTCAAAACACTGATTTTATTAAACACATGTGTGGAAAGATACACAGCCCAATATTGTCAACGCAGATCTCCCGTCAAAACATACTTTCAGCAAAGTTTTATTATATCAGGGTTAACGCCCCTTCTCGCGTTAGACAAAACATCCCATGCATAGGTTAGAATTAATGACAGTTAAACAAGTTTCTGTGTTCAACAGCGTTTTGCCCTATATGGTTGTCTGGCTCCTCCAGATGCTTCCTGTAGACTTATTCATTGAAAGCTTATCTTTAACACCTTCTGGGTCACTTGTTGCTAAGCAGAGACAAAGCAAGATGTATTTCACGTTTACCCTAGAATTTGTACTTAACGTCTGTGTGTGTGTAAGCATGTTAGGCATTCATTTCATCAATATATCAGTTCAGACATAGCACAGACATAGCACTGAACGACACATATTAAATGTGCAACGAGGGGGAAAAACACACTAGATAAAGCATACAGCAACATCCAAAAAGGCTACAGAGTAACCCCTCTACCACATCTAAGTTTTTTCAGACCACATGTCCATGCTGCTGATCCCTGCATACACTCCCATTAGGAGAAGAGCCCCCCCAGTCACAAAAACCGTGAAAACCTGGCCAGTAGGCGCATCACATCGGCTGCAGGACTGTTTTGAAAACACGGACTGGAGCGTGTTCGAACATCAGGACCTTGAAGAGCACACAACATCAGTGCTCTCATATATTAACTTATGTGTCAACAGTGTCACTGTGGACAAACGTCTCCGGGTGTATTCCAACCAGAAACCCTGGATGACTAAAGAGGTCCAGGTCCTGCTGAAGCAACGTGACGCCGCTTTTAGATCCGGTGATGGTATGCAGTACAGTGCAGCCAGATCTGAGTTGAAAAGAGGCATCAGAGAAGCCAAGGCAGCGTACAAGAGAAGGATCGAAGACCACTTCAGCACCAACAACTCACGACAGGTATGGCAGGGAGTTCAGCACTTAACCAACTACAAACCCTGCAATACCACGTTGACTGAGGGTAACGCAGCGCTTGCGGAGGAGCTGAACCACTTCTTCGCACGCTTTGAGGTGAAGGGACCAGAGGCAGCAGCAGCAAAAACATCGGACAGCAGCAGCAGCCCAAGCCTCATAGTGCAGGAATATGAGGTGAGGTGCACACTGAGGGCAGTGAACCCCAGGAAGGCCGCCGGACCAGATGGGGTAACCGCAAAGGTCCTAAAAGAGTGTGCAGACCAGCTGGCTGGGGTCTTCACTAAGATCTTCAACACTTCACTGTCCCAGTCCTGCATCCCGCCGTGCCTAAAGTCAGCCACAATTGTCCCACTGCCAAAGCGTACTAACATTAGCAGCCTCAACGACTACCGACCAGTTGCTCTAACACCTGTTATAATGAAGTGCTTTGAGAAACTGGTCCGACGTCACATCATGACCTGCCTGCCACCCACACTCGAACCGCTCCAGTTCGCATACAGAGCTAACAGATCAACTGAAGATGTCATTGCTACAACGCTCCACACCACCATCTCTCACCTGGAAGTGCAGGGCCGTTACGCCAGGCTGCTCTTTGTTGACTTTAGCTCTGCTTTCAATACGATACTCCCGGACAGACTAATAGTTAAACTGCTGGAAATCGGACTTCCTTCTACCACCTGCCGCTGGATCAGAGACTTCCTCTCAGACCGTGTACAGAGAGTTAGAGTGGGGCCTCATCTTTCCTCAGCCCTCAGCCTCAACACCGGCTCCCACAGGCTGTGTACTGAGTCCCCTACTGTACACTCTGTACACACATGACTGTGTTAGTTCCCACCCAGACAACACAGTCATCAAGTTTGCAGATGATACCACCGTGGTGGGGCTCATCTCAGGGGGAGATGAGACGGCGTACAGAGCTGAAGTTCAGAGGCTGTCAGATTGGTGTGTAGATAACAACCTGGACCTCAAAACCACCAAGACAAAAGAGCTGGTAGTTGATTTCAGAAGGAGGAAGTCTGAGCTGCAGCCTGTCAGCATCAACGGAGAGTGTGTGGAAAGGGTCTCCAGTTTCAAGTTTCTGGGTGTGCACATAGACACAGACCTCCAATGGAGCTCTAACACCTCTGCAGTTTTAAAGAAGGCCCAACAGCGTCTCCACTTTCTGAGAATCCTCAGAAAAATGGACCTGAAGAAGGAGCTGCTGACCGTCTTCTACCGCTGCTCCTCTTGAAAGTGTGCTGACATATTGCATTGGTGTGTGGTTCTCCAGCTGCACCACAGCACACAGAAAGGCACTCCAGAGGGTCATCAATATGGCCCAAAACATCATTGGACATCCTCTTCCCTCCCTGAAGGACCTGTACAGCACTCGCTGTCTCCTGAGGGCGTGCAGCATCCTACGGGACTGCACACACCCAGGACACCGGGTGTTTAAGCTGCTGCCGTCTGGCAGGAGGTTCAGGCTGCTGAGGTCCTGAACAAATAGACTCAAGGACAGATTTTACAACAGGGCAACAGCCCTGATCAATGCAAACAGCTGACCTGACTGGCTACCTACCTGGACTTACTGTTAACAATGGTAAAAACAGTAACAATAATAATATTTATATTTATAACAAGGTGCAATAATAATTAATGTGCAATAATAACAGTGTGCAATACAAATACACTTATTCTTCTTTTTTATTACTAAGTTATTATACTGTGTTGCGTTGTGATGTGTCGTATCGTGTCGTGTTGTGTTATATGTAGTGCCGACGTAGGACAGTTTTCCAATTTCATTGTACTATGTATGACTGTGCAATGACAATAAAGAGTTATCTTATCTTATCTTATCTTATCTTATCTTATCTTATAACCTTCATTCGACTGTATGCTGAACTCTATCATGAGCACAAATGCAATCTGTGTAATAACATGATTGAAACTGTATGTTTAATAAATGGAATAAATGTTTAATCAAATGCCACTGCTCAAAGCTTAATAAAAGGATATAAAAATAAACATGATATAGAAATGATATAATCCCCACAAGATGAAAGACTTTAGATTTATGGACCTGCAGCTGAGTTTGAGCCCAGACACGGCTAGTGACGTCAGACTTAAAGACCGGATTGCCGGCTATCTGGACCAAGCTCTTGCAATGGTTGTATAAGGACTGAATGGCCAGTAGCAATGGGCCAGACACCCCATACTCCCGGAGCACCCCCCACAGGACCCCCAGAGGGACACTGTCTGACAGGGATGCCTCCTGTGCGCCTCCTGGGTGAGGTGTTCCAGGCATGTCCCATCTGGAGGAGGCCCGGGGGCAGACCCAGGACATGCTGGAGAGATTATATCTCTTGGCTGGCCTGGGTACGGCTGGGTGTTCCCCTGGACAAGCTGGAGGAGGTGGCTGGGGAGAGGGAGGTCTGGGCTTCTCTGCTTGGCTGCTGCCCCCGTGACCCGGCCCCGGATAAGCAGAAGGAAATGGATGGATGGATTATTTTTTTCAGAAATCTCTCAGTCAGAACATGCTATATCATTTTTAGGTGGAAACTAGCGAGCTAGCTTCCTGCTAACTTCTAACTCTGTTAAACTTCATAAATTCTTTTCTCATGGATGCCTGGATGTTAAACTCAATTGTTACACTTGGTAAAGCAGCAACACTGATCATTTTGTTACAGATGAAAGAATTTAAACAGTTTTTAACTCTCAGTGATGCCGCAGTGTTCGTTTGATTTTTGGACCTGAGGCGGAGTTTGGACCCGGAAACAGCTAATGATGTCAGACTTAAAGACCACATACTTAGTAAAGCAAAATACACCAAACCTAAACTTATACTTCAGTACAGGGAAAAGAGCTACAGAGAATGTGCCTTACCAGTGTAGTGTCCATGCAACTCTGATTGCGAACCCCCACACATGCAACATGTTTACTAGCGGTGCCCCACTGATTAATGCCCCACTACAACAGAGACATGTGGAACCTTAGTATTACAAAACTCTATTTAAATAATAAAAAATAAAATATGCAATTTTGAGAAAGTTCACTGTGAATCACTGCATTATGTCTCAGCTACATACTCGCCCCTGAACTTCTCAAAGCTCCTTAAGTAAGGGTGAGCAACTGAGCATCACAAACAACAATTTGTAACTAGGGCTGGGTATTGATTTCGATTTCTATAATCAATTCGATTCCGTTTTGACTCAGACAGTCAGAAATATTAGAATTCTGATCATTTATCAGTACATATCCATATTTTTATATCTATGTATAAAAGCTGACACTGTGAGACTTCATCAGAGGTGTGAGCTTCTCAGCAGATGTCTTTGTGTGTTAGGATACCTAGGACCTGGGTCTGGTAACCCAGTGGTTATGGTTTTGATTATCTATATTCTTTGATTTAATGTTTTGTTGGGTCGCAAATTTTGAAGCCAATATGATGACCATATGCCACCAATGCTGTGCAGATCCAGCTTTTCAGATCCTATTAAAATCAATCAAAGGTTTCTTATTGATCCTAATTAGTACATTTTTAAACAGTATTAATCAGCATGTGTTAAAAAAAAACAAACAAGTGGCAGAAACTTCATTAATATAATTGAAGACAATATTTGACCTAAATATGTGGGTCTTGTGATTTTGAACATGTAGGTTAGATGCACAGTGATTCCATTATATAAAATACCCCAGTATAGGTATATATATATATATATATCTATCTATCTATCTATCTATCTATCTATCTATCTATATATATATATATATATATATATATATATATATATATATATATATATATATATATATATATATATATACAAGTATATATAAGTACATAGTATATATGTGAGTCTATATCCAGTGTATACAGGTATAGATGTCATACATGTCATACAAAATCCACAACAGTTTCTATTATTTAGTTTTTGTGTTTCTAGCTCCCCTAGTAATATTTAGTATTTCTGATGTGTAGTTCTCAGTTTTGTTTTGGTGCCTTCCCTGTGTTCTTGTGTCTCATTGTCTAATTTATGTTTTCATGTCTGTTCTTTCCCATCTTGTCTGTAGCTGTGTCCAAAAATGTAGTCCACATCCTCCTGACGCCGCATTTGTAGACCAATTACGTAACAGGTGAAGGCTGTCCAAATTCGTAGACTCCTCCGAATGCAGCTGACAAATGCGTCCTCCTTTTCCCTAGATTTGAAGGATGGGTCGGGTGTATCCTTCATGGCCCACCATATCCCAGAATTCATAGTGCGGCCCAGCCATTTCCAGTTTCCAACAATGCCAGCAGCTTTTCGTTTTAATATTACTCTTATTAATCTTTCTGGGTCACAAAATAAACTTTTAAGATATTTTCAGGCGAGAATGTAGCTGTGTAAACTTCAAATATCTGCTCGGTTTATCAAGACATCGCATATTTGCAAAAGTGCTCTGATGTTTTCGGAGATGTCTGTTACCCACCAGTTCGATAGCTGACCGGGAGGTCGAGGGTCACTAGAGCTGGTGAAACCAGCGGACTCCATCGTCTTTCATTACTCAGGTTAAACATGATATATATGTCACTTAGATAACCTAAAACTGTTATTGTTTGGATTTTTTCAGTGTTTTATTTGTTCCTGAGTAAATCGGTTTGGCTGAGATTAAAGTTATAGTTTTCACACAGCTGAATAAATGTCAAACAGAGAACAGATTAAACAGAAGTATGAGACGGTCGAGACTTTACACCAGTGTCCTGTTATATTTTAGATCGCAAGGAGCAGACGGCTGAGTTTATTAAACTCACCCGAGCCCTTTCAATAACATGAAAGAGATAGTAAATGGTTTTAATGAATTCTTCGTAAACATAGGGCCAAAACTGGCAGAAGAAATAGAGGTTGATGGAATAGAAAGGGACACAGGTGAAAATATTGAAAGGAATAGAAGCTCAATGTTTTTAAAAGCAGTGGAAGAGAAAGAGATTTATGACATAGTTAGAGGACTTAAGAACAAAACCAGTACAGATTGGAATGATATTGATATGGTAACAGTAAAGACAGTTATTGATGGTATTGTAAAACCATTAAAATATATATTCAACTTGTCATTTCAAAAAGGGGTTTTTCCACAAAAAATGAAAGTTGCTAAAGTTATTCCCATTTACAAAACTGGTGAAAGGCATCACTTTACAAACTATTGACCAGTGTCAATACTCTCCCAGTTCTCTAAGATACTGGAAAAACTTTTCATAAAAAGATTTGACAGTTTTGTGGAAAAACATGAATTACTGACAGATAGTCAGTATGGGTTCAGAAGCAACAGATCAACAGCTTTGGCAGTGATAGATTTAATGGAAAAGATAACGGAATGTATGGATAATAAGAGGTACACACTTGGAGTTTTCTTAGATCTAAAGAAGGCGTTTGATACTGTTAATCATGAAATTCTAATAAAAAAAATGGAAAGGTTCGGGATTAGGGGAGTGGTTTTGGACTGGTTAAAAAGCTATGTAGGGAATAGGCAACAATATGTATAAATAAATGAATATAAATCTAATTTGATGGATATAGCTTGTGGAGTTCCTCAAGGTTCAGTACAGGGTCTAAAAATGTTTATTATGTACATAAATGATATCTGCAGAGTATCGCAGATTTTAAAGTTTGAAATATTTGCAGATGACACAAATATACTGTGTTCAGGTGTGGAATTGCCACAGGTTTTGGAGATGATCACACAGGAATTAACGATATTAAAGAAGTGGTTTGATATGTGTTGACAATATATATTTAGAAAGAGTAAATGAAATAAAATTTCTTGGGGTGATCATTGACCACAAGCTCTGTTGGAAGCCACACATTACTTATGTTCGGGGGAAACTGGCTCGGGGCATTGCCGTCCTGGGGAAAGCAAAGCATATGTTGGATCAGAAAGCACTGTACATTTTATACTGTGCTTTACTACTGCCATATATCAGCTACTGTGCAGAGGTCTGGGGAAACACATACAAAAGTAACACACAAACAATAACTGTAATACAGAAAAGTGCCATTAGATTAATAAATAATGTGGGGTACAGCGACCATACAAATGCACTCTTTGTCAAAATGCAAGCTATTAAATTCCAAGACTTGGTGAAGCTTAAAACAGCGCAAATAATATATAAAGTAAGAAATAAATTGCTTCCAAAAGAAATCTGTAAATTGTTCATAGAAAGAGAAGGTGGGTATAACTTAAGAGGGAAATGGAATTTAAAAATACAAAGTGCTAGAACAACTTTAAAAAGTATGTCTATCTCAATTGCAGGAGTTAAATTATGGAACAGTCTAACAGAAGAAATAAAAGAAAGTAAAAGCATAAACCAGTTTAAAATAAAATATAAAAAACTAATTTTAAATAATTATAAGAATGAAGAAAACAGGGTTAACCCAGGATGGTAATGTTGCTGGAAATGGTGTTGTGGTTCTTTTTTTGTTTGTTTGTTTGTTTTGTTTTTTTCCATAACTTGTGAATCTGCAAATTTACACATTCTGTCTTTTTCATAAGAAAGAAACTATACTGTGGTGGGCCTTGCTTATTTCTTGTTTTTGATTTATGTATGTTTGTTTTGTTTTGCTTTACTTTTGCTTCATATGTTGTTTGTTTAATTTAAGACTAAAAGAACATTAAATGAATGAAAGGTAAAACTTGAGGGGGTAGGGACAAATAAGTATATACTTCTGCCTACTCCTTTTCAAACAAATAATGGAATGATATTTTGTAATGATTGTGAAGGCACATGTTTGGAATGTTTGAAATGAAAATGAACTGAACTGAACATGAACAAAAAAGATATCACCTGAAGCAACACAAGTTAAAAAAAATGCTTAAAGAACTAGGCATGGTGGATGTACGGAGAGATCTTCATCCAGGTCAAAGACGTTTTACTTTTTTTTCTCACTCTCATTCGATGTTTTCTAGACTGGACTACTTTTTCATGCTATACTCAGACTGTCACGGTTCTGGGTCAGTTTTGACCCAGAACTTTGGGTTCTTATGTTTTGGTTTATTTTTGAATGATGGATTGTTTTCTGTTTCTCTGGTGCTTTATTGATTATTATGATAATCTATGTTTCAGTTATTCTTGTTAAGAGATTAGTCCTTATGTTTTTGGTATTTCTCTGGATTATGATTTATATTTTGATTATTTAGTGATACTGTGTTGATTATTATTATTATAGTAGGTTTTGCTCATTGTCAAGTTTGCGTTTTTTATTTCCTGTTTTACTTTGAAAGTTCATGTCTCATGTCAGTGTGTTCAGTTTTACTTCTCCCCTGTCTCGTTAGCCTAATTTCTCCCAGCTGTGTCTCCCTCCGGTTGGCCATTCCCTGATTACTCCCCTGTGTATATAAGCCCTGTGTTTTCCTGTGCTGTCTGTCGCATTGTACCCTCTACATGCTGTGGCTTTTGTCTTCTGTTCCAGTTCAGTCCATTGTACCTATGTTCTGTGTTTTGGTTTTTGGTGTGGCGAGTTTAAGTTATGAGGGAGTTTTTCCAGCAATAAAGCTGCGCTTTCAGTTTAAGTCCTGTTTCCGAGTCCTGCATTTTGGGTCCTTTTCCCTGCCTCCCTGCCTGCCACACAGCCAACCATGACACAGACAGACATAAGGTTATTGATTGTGATATAGGAGTTAGAGACATTTCAGATCATGCTGGAATTTATTTGACATTACACTTGGACATTAAGCGTAAAGAGACCCTTTGGAGATTTAACTCCAGCCTTCTCAATGAAACTTGTAACAACCCTTTTGGGTTATAGCACCACTAGGGGGGGTTGCCCTACTATTGTAGTAGTTGGGGGAGTCTCCTAGTGGGTGTGCTGTTGTTAGCGGCAGCCATTCCATGCTGCTCATGTTCTTTTCTCTGAAAGAAAACCTTACTGTTGTGACCAACTGGCGACGGCGACTACCGATCCCCGCACATGTATGTACGGACAGAGTAGAGCCGTGGAGACCTGGCTTGTATGGTCTTATGTTGCTGTCAATGAATAAAGGTCTGTTAATGGATTTATCCGACTGGCTTCGGGTATTTCAACTAACCTCCACACCACATGCCCACTGGACCTGCTAGCCGCTCCCGCCTCGTCAGACTGCTGTTATAAAGTGGCGCCCGAACATTGTTCTCTGGATCTTCATCGTCATCCGGACCGACTGACGGTGGGCTCGGATATTTTTCCGTGGTTTTCAACGATCGACACTTCGGCTGAGGTGACGTGTTTTTTTTTCTCTTCGTCTGGCTGTATTGGCCGGGCCGATAAGACCCCGCGATTTCAACGATATTTGCAGGCACGGAAGAGCGCCGACCCATCGCTTGACAGGTCGCGAAGCCACGAGTTTGCTTACAGGATACGCTGGAGCCACAAAGGAGCCTGCTGGAGTGTTTGGATCATGGAGCTAGGGGAGAGTCGGGAGAGCGGCCATCTCCCCAACAAACCCCGTCGGTGCCCCTTAACGACCGCTGGTTGGACGGGTACCAGGTGGACTAACCGTTATCATACGGACAAACTTGAGGTTGACTGAGGGTTGGTTTCATGCAAGATGTATGTAATGTAATTATTCTGTTCATAAGGGATGTTTGCTTGTTCAGTTCCACCGAACCCTCGTCATCTCGGCCGTGAGAGGCTTTTGGTTTGATTTTCTATCGTACTGATTCAACCGACGGGATGTGTTGTATTTTTGTCTATTTTTCCCTTGTCTAGGACCATCTCCAGAGGATGACTGGCCAGTAACACTGCATGTTCTGTATTGTTTGCTTCAATCACTCATTTTTTTTATTGACTGTATCGATGCTGGAAGGGTGTATAACACTTCCTCCATAGCCTCCTTACTACCTAAAGTAGCTTTGTAGAGTGAAAGGGGGTAGCGGGAAGAGGGTCACCTGGGGTCCGGCTGAGGACAGCCTTCTAATTGCCGGGGGGGTGATGTAACAACCCTTTTGGGTTATAGCACCACTAGGGGGGGTTGTAGTAGTTGGGGGAGTCTCCTAGTGGGTGTGCTGTTGTTAGCGGCAGCCATTCCATGCTGCTCATGTTCTTTTCTTTGAAAGAAAACCTTACTGTTGTGACCAACTGGCGATGGCGACTACCGATCCCCGCACATGTATGTACGGACAGAGTAGAGCCGTGGAGACCTGGCTTGTATGGTCTTATGTTGCTGTCAATGAATAAAGGTCTGTTATTGGATTTAACCAACTGGCTTCGGGTATTTCAACTAACCTCCACACCACATGCCCGCTGGACCTGCTAGCCGCTCCTGCCTCGTCAGACTGCTGTTACAAACTCAGTTCTGTAAATTTGTAGAAGATGAATTTAAAAACTATATGAATGATAATGACAATGGAGACATTTCAGCCAGTGTGTTATGGGATGCTGCTAAGGCTGTTCTCAGAGGTAAGTTAATAATGTGGTCATCTATTATGAAAAAGGAAAAAGAGAGACAAATTGAGGAGGCAATCATGAAACTCAGACGGTTAGAAGACGAAAACACAAAAAATAATAATAAAGATACTCTGACACAGTTATTACTTACAAGGCAGTTTCTTAACGAATTGTATGAGAACGAAATGGAAAAGAAAGCCAGATTTATTAAGCAGACTTATTATGAAAATGGCCCCAAAGCTAAGAAATTTCTTACCTGGAGGACATGTAAACAGCAAGCCGAGAGGTATATACACAAAATAAAGAACCCACAGACCAATAAGATACAATATAACCTGGAAGACATACAAAAATCCTTTGTTGCGTATTTCTCAAATTTATATGACCAGCCCCCAGCAAGCGATGTAAGAACTGTAGATAACTTCCTGGCCTCTCTAGATTTACCTTCTATTGGAACAGAATAAAATAAGATATTTACACGATAAATAACAGAGCAAGAAATTAATAAAACTATATGAAAGTTGAAGGGAAATAAAATGCCAGGCCCAGATGGTTTCCCTTCATAATGGTAAATTTTTTTTAAACATATTATTAAACCATTACTGAAATCCTGTTTTAATTATATCTTGGTGGGTGGCAAAATACCAGTATCATGGAGACAAGCTCTCATCTCTGCAATACCAAAGTCTGGAAAAGACAAAACTGAATGTAGCTCCTACAGACTTACATCAGTATTAAACATAGACTATAGAATATTTGGGACAATATTGGCCAAGCAACTGGAACCTATACTCCCCGAACTTATAGATACTGATCAGACAGGATTTGTAAAGAATAGACAAACACACGATAACATACGATGGGCACTTCATCAAACTAATTATATGAAAAACACAGAGTCAATAGTTCTTAACTTTGACGCTGAAAAAGCTTTTGATTCTGTTAGATGGGAGTTTTTATATTCTTTTTATTCTAAAACGCTTTGGTTTTAACAACCAGATTTTTAGTTGTTTGAGGTCCTTGTAAAATTGTCCTACTGCCAGGATAAAAGTTAATGGGGACCTCTCAGACTTAGTCCTTCTTAAAAGAGGATGTAGACAGGGCTGTCCTCTTAGCCATGCTCTATTTGCACTGTTTATTGAACCACTGGCACAGGCCATTCGAGAATGCGAGGAAGTTACAGGTGTTACCATCAACGGCAAAGAGTACAAGGTTTGTTTATATGCAGATGATGTCCTGGTGACTCTTACTAAACCCGATATTAGCCTACCAATATTACTATCTTTGCTCAATACGTACACTCTTAGAAGGGATGTGTTAAAATTGGCACATCATGTGTTAAATTTTAACACATGTGCTGCATCAGCTCAGGGACAACACATGATGTGTCAGTTTTAACACAATTAATGTGTCTGCTCCTTTAACACATCTTCTGTGTTAAAAAAAAGTCAACACAAGGATGCGTTATTTTGACACAAAGATGTGTTAAAATGTGTACATTTCATTTTTTTAAAAAGGAGAAAAAAGATGGGTATATATTATACATTTATTGAATTCCATTTTTTACTTAGCATATTATAAATTATTACAAACTGAATAAACAACAGTTTTCAGAATCTTTTCAATTAAAATGTATTAAAATCAATTTTAGCCAAAGCTATATTACAATTTTTATTGACAAAATCAAACAAAATTAATATCTGACTAACTTTCTATCTCTCTAGATAATTAAAATGTAAAAAAAAAGAAAAAAAAAGAAGAAAAAAGGGCAATTATCATATATATATGTTCTGATATAATCATGTCCAGACAATACATGAATGCAACTTTTTTAAAGGTAACAGTTGTCATCTTCAACAAATTGTCAACATTCAACAAATGTGCAGTTGCATGCAAACAGGAAAAACATATTTACATTTTGGCGAATATAGCATCCAGGTTATACAATTTTGTACCTTGGGTTTAAATACAGCTTATTAGCATCAAAGCTTGTCACTACATATAAAGGCTGAAAATCAAAGATTTCAGCCAATGTAATCAGTTCATATTCGTCTGACCTTTCCACTGCATAGGCATAAAAATGGTCATCGAAGAAGTTGACTTTCAGAATCCTCACAAACACGAAGACAGACTCATTAACTGACTGTGGCAAGATATGAATGACTTCACCAAACAAAGGCTCTTCTTTAAAGTCTCTTCTTAGTGTCAATACAGAACCAGTTCTATAAGTCTGGCCGTACACATCGATAATGTGTGACACAAAAACAGTACTAGTCAGAGAAAGGTCTTGTTCAAGGGTTAACCTCAAGTTGTCTAACAAGACATCTGCTTTTTTCAGTGAACCCACACTAACTAGATAGGCATTGGACACATCCATTTTCTTAGCTAGATTATCACTATGCTTATAGTGATACATGTGTTGAACCTGATGTTTAAAAGCCAATGTTTCTGACACATTTTTGAAGTTACAAACTGAATGTGCTCGTCTTTTAAATGGATTGGCTTCCAATCGCATACACCAAAGTTTAGACAGAGGTCCAAACAAAACCATCATCCTTGGATAACATATCATAAAATGATGTTTCGGAATAAGATTTGTGGCATACAGCTGTTTGAAAAGAGTATGGTGCTTTATTATCAGTTCTTTTAGGAATACTGCAAGTCCCCTTGTAACGACTGGTCCAAAGATGATACTGCATATCTCTCTCATTAAAATCAATAAATGCCAATGTTGACTTTTTCAGTCTACACAATCTCCCAACAAAAAGGGCAAGACCAGTAAAAGGCACCACATTTGAGAGGCTGTATGTTTTAACGGACTCTCACTGTTTCTCAAGTTCATTATAACACTTGGCTTGTTTTTAATGTCTCCATGTCCATATTGAAAACTGGAAATCCACTCATTTAGCTGCTCCAAAGTCATCAGCTTTCGGCAGTATGACCAAGATGGCGGCGTGTGAACAACGCGAGGCTCAGTGTCTCTCCAGAATCTGCTATTTAGCGGTTTTTTATCTACTTTTAACCGGATTATTCATCCAGAATTGCTGTGCGTTGCTGACCTACAGCAGACAAGAGATTCTGGACATCTGGACTCATAACTCCAACAGTTTTATCGCCGATCTCCGACTCATCCCAGAGATCTCCAGAACACGGAGGCTGCCCACTCCCGGCCGGGCGGGAGTGCACGCAGACGGCGCCGAGAACGTAAACAAAGGCGAGGTAGGCGCGGAGGGCTACGGGCTAAGCTAAAGCTAACACCACATCGGCTGCCTTTACCCAGTATTTTCCTCGCCAATGTCCGTTCTCTGGCAAACAAAATGGATGAGATACGGCTCTCCATCACTAACAACAGACGGATTATGGACTCAAATGTCATGTTTTTCACCGAAACATGGTTGAACAACAGCTGCCCGGACAATGCCATCGAGTTAGCAGGACGCCACACACACCGAGCCGACAGGCTAGCAGATGACTCCGGCAAGACCAGAGGTGGAGGTTTGTGCATTTATATTAACAATGCTTGGTGCATGAACTCCACTACTACTGAGAGTCACTGCTCACCTAATGCGGAGTTTTTAATGGTCAAATGCAGACCTTATTATCTCCCCAGAGAGCTCACTTCTGTCATACTCACTGCAGTATATATGCCCCCTGACGCTAATGCTAGGTTGGCCATGAAAGAACTTTCTGCAGCCATTAACAAACACCAGAATAAACACCCCGAGGCTGCTTTTATTGTTGCTGGCGACTTCAACCACACCAACTTAAAGACAGTCCTCCCCAGATTCCACCAACATGTCTCCTGCCACACCAGAGGAGACAAGACTTTAGACCATGTTTATTCCAACTTGGCTGGAGCCTACAAAGCAACACCCCTCCCCCACATTGGACAATCGGACCATCTCTCCCTGTTCCTCACACCTAGGTATTCACCACTCATCCAACGTGTGAAACCTGCTGTGAGGACAATTAAAGTGTGGCCAGAGGGGACAGACGCAGTGCTCCAGGACAGATTTAAAAACACAGACTGGAATATGTTCACCCACACAGACCTGGACCAGTACGCCTCATCTGTACTGGATTACATCTCTGAAACCACAGACAGTGTCACCACCCAGAAACGGATCACCATGTACCCCAACCAGAAGCCTTGGATGAACCGGGATGTTCGTCTCCTCCTGAAGGCCCGCAACACCGCCTTTAGGTCAGGAGATGCACATGCCTACAGTACAGCCAGGGCTAATCTAAAGAAGGGCATCAAAAAAGCCAAACACCATTACAAAAAGAAGGTAGAAGAACACTTCTCCAACTCCAACCCCCGTCGCATGTGGCAAGGACTCCAGACCATTACAGACTACAGGACCACCAAACCCTCCCCCCACATCCTCTGATGAGATGAGATGAGATGAGATGAGATGAGATAGCCTTTATTTGTCAGTTGCAGGTCTTTTGCCCGCAACCGAGATGACAGACCTCGCCGACCGTACATACATTACACAACATCACATTGGGGAGACAGGTCAGGCTAGGTAGCGAGGAAAAAACATCGAAATGTGTAACACAAAAGGATAATACAGGAATGCACAGATATCAACACACCATAGCACAATAAAACACAGACGAGCAACATGGGAAAGAGTTCCAGTGTCTACATCTGATCTGGGACCGCTGCAATCGTTCGACTGCGCCTCCAGCTGACCCGATGTCCACATCAGAGGGGAGGTAAGCGTTGGAGGTGGCGTTGGATCCGGGGTAAGGAGGGTGATGCATCGGTGAGTGCTTATCAGTATCAGTATATGTATGTGTGTGCGTGTCCAGAGTTCAGCTGAGACAGTGTCCTTCGCCCTGCCAGGCTAAGTAAACAGTCTTCCAGCCAACCCAGGTGGCCTTGCATGGGATGGGAAGGAACAGTCTCAACATAGTCGTTATCAGGGATTGTTTTGATCGGCTCCAGCCTTGAGCCCGCAGCTGGCGCCGGAGGGGTAGCCAGATTATGATAGCAATTGTCTTCCAACCAACTCATGAGAATTTCGAGCTGTTTCTTTTAGCACTCCGACACTGGTCCCTCCATCATCCGTTGGATAGCTGCGAGTTTTTCCATGATGTTATTTACCTTCGAATCCGAGATCTTGTCACTCTTTTGCTCACAGAGCAGATTCTGAGACCTCGCGACCGCAGCCAACTGATCCGTGATGTATTCCAACTTCCGCCCATAGTTGTTGATTTGAGCGGATTCTTCCCTGATGTGTCCCAATATCCGCTCAGAGATGTTATTCTGAGTATTCACTGCAGCCGCAATTGCCTCCAAGCTCTTGACCATGTCCCTGTCTGTGAGCCCTTTCTCAAAACCCGCACCTCGTCCCGTCAAGTCAATCTCAGCGGGCAGCTTTGTGGCGGTTTGGACAGCCGGTTCCGCTTTCTTAATTCTCTGATAAGCCAGGGCCAGGCCAGCTCCGATGAGCAAGAACCCTGTTATCATGGTTCCGAATAAGTAGATATCTTCAGCGTCCTCGATCGACAGTCCCGCCAGGCACACGATCCTCCATGTCTGCCACCCATCCATCGCGTATCCGGCAGGGAAGGTCCCTCCAGGGCACTCGGGCTCTCCCGAGCCCAGACTTCTCATGGAGAAGAGGGTGTCAATAGCATTCAGAGACCAGTTGATCAAATCCATAGTTCTCTTTAGGTTTTAGATACAGACTCCTTCCTCAGCGAGCTCAACAACTTTTATGCTCGTTTTGAGTGAGGGAACCCCACAACCACAACCAAGACAGACACGACATCAGACCACCAACCTCTGACTCTCTCCCCCACCGATGTAGGAGCGGTGCTGAGCAGGATCAATGTCCACAAGGCTGCAGGTCCTGATGGTATCCCCGGGCGTGTTCTCAGAGCGTGTTCTGGGGAGCTTGCAGGAGTGCTCACAGACATATTCAACCTGTCCTTGGCCCACGCTGTGGTACCGGCCTGCTTCAAATCCACCTCCATCGTCCCGATACCCAAAAACTCCAACCCATCTAGCCTCAATGACTACCGCCCAGTAGCACTCACCCCCATTATCACTAAGTGCTTAGAGCAGCTGGTCTTAGCACACTTCAAATCATGTCTCCCCCCCACCCTGGACCCCCACCAATTCGCATACTGCCAGAACAGGAGCACAGAGGATGCAGTCTCCATCGCACTGCACTCTGTCCTCTCACACCTGGACAACAACAACACCTACGCCAGAATGCTGTTTATAGACTTCAGTTCAGCATTCAACACAATCCACCCCTCACAACTCATCAGGAAACTGACAGACCTGGGCATCAGTTCCCTCATCTGCAAATGGTTACTGGACTTCCTGACCAACCGCCCCCAACATGTCCGACTGGATAACTGCTGCTCATCTACAATCACAATGAACACCGGTGTACCACAAGGCTGTGTGATGAGCCCTTTCCTCTACTCCCGCTTCACTCACGACTGCAGACCTGCTGATGGTTCCAACACCATCATTAAGTTTGCAGATGACACCACGGTGATTGGCCTCATCAGCGACAATGATGAGACCGCCTACAGGGAGGAGGTGGATCATCTGGCTGAGTGGTGTGACAAACAACCTGCTGCTTAACACTGAGAAGACTAAGGAGCTCATCGTGGACTACAGGAGGAATGCTGACCCACATCCACCCATCCACATTAAGGGGATGGCTGTGGAGTGTGTGAACAGCTTCAAGTTCCTGGGAGTCCACATCTCCGAGGATCTCATCTGGACGACCAACTGCTCCAAGCTGGTCAAGAAGGCTCACCAGCGCCTCTTCTTCTTGAGGACTCTGAGGAAGAACCACCTGTCCTCAGACATCCTGGTGAACTTCTACCGCTGCACCATCGAGAGCATCCTGACCAACTGTATAACAGTCTGGTACGGGAACTGCTCCGCCTCCGCGTTGCAGAGGGTCGTGAAAACTGCCCAGCGCATCGCCGGAGCACCACTTCCTGCCATAAAGGACATCTACAGGAAGCGGTGTCTGAAAAGGGCTGGGAAAATCATCAGAGACCCCAGTCACCCATCACATGGACTCGTCACCCTCCTGCCCTCTGGGAGGCGCTACAGGAGCCTCTGGACTAAGACCACCAGGTACCGGAACAGCTTCTTCCCCACAGCTGTCAGACTCCTGAGGCACTAATCATGGCAGCACAAGAACAAGCTCTGAGTACAAGATCCATAGAGGCTGGGGTCTATCACACCAGGCAAGACCCCAGGTGCAGGCTGTGTAAAGATGCCCCAGAGACAATCCAGCACATAACAGCAGGGTGCAAGATGCTAGCAGGCAAGGCATACATGGAGCGCCATAACCAAGTGGCCGGCATAGTGTACAGGAACATCTGTGCCGAGTATAACCTGGAAGTCCCGAGGTCAAAATGGGAGATGCCCCCAAGGGTGGTGGAGAATGACCGAGCTAAGATCCTGTGGGACTTCCAGATGCAGACGGACAAAATGGTGGTGGCTAACCAACCGGACATAGTGGTGGTAGACAAACAGAAGAAGACGGCTGTAGTGATCGATGTAGCGGTTCCGAATGACAGCAATATCAGGAAGAAGGAACACGAGAAGCTGGAGAAATACCAAGGGCTCAGAGAAGAGCTCGAGAGGATGTGGAGGGTGAAGGTGACGGTGGTCCCCGTGGTAATCGGAGCACTAGGTGCGGTGACTCCCAAGCTAGGCGAGTGGCTCCAGCAGATCCCGGGAACAACATCGGAGATCTCTGTCCAGAAGAGCGCAGTCCTGGGAACAGCTAAGATACTGCGCAGGACCCTCAAGCTCCCAGGCCTCTGGTAGAGGACCCGAGCTTGAAGGATAAACCGCCCGCAGGGGCGTGCTGGGTGGTTTTTTTTTTTTGTATATATGAATATGTAGTGAGCCTACCGCAGACATGAGCGAGACAGATAAATATGAAGGCATGCCGGCTCGGACGTCGCCCAGATCAACAAGGTCCGCGTCAGGTGTTGAGGAACCAGGGCACCCTGATGACAAGTGGGCTACTGGAACAAGAAGACATCGGTGGGCAAGAGACGAAAACAGGGTGTTGTTGGAATGCTACTACGCAAGTAACCCTGGCGGAAGGGGTTACATGAATAGGATTAGGGACCTATGGATTCGTCGATACCCAACATCCACAATGACGGCGAAACAACTAGTAGCTCAGTGTTCCAACATTCGAAAGAAGGGACTGCTCTCACAGCTAGCGATTGACGAGGTACAACATAAATGCTACAGCAAGGAGGAGTCAGGACGCCAGGTCAGGGGGGAGAAATCATCACCCCCACCCGAGATTGGGTACATAGCCCTGACAGGGGATTTCTTTAAATCACCCTGCCGTTCTTTGTCAGCTGAGACACCTGAGTTAGAAAACACACAAACACTGCAGATTTTCTTTTACTCGCGAGGGCAGCCATGAACGCAGGATCTGCGTCTCATGACTGTCTGCGTCCTTTATTTATACAAGATGTTTCTGTGTTTGTGTGTGTGTGTGTCTGTGTGTGTGTACAAAGGTAACAACGCCATTCAGAGCAGCGAGTTTTTCCCCTTCTCTACATTTGCATGTTCTTGTAAAAGAGCTGAGGTTTTCACTTCTCTATATCTAAATGTTCTCTGAAGACAGGAAGCGGTTAGTAGCTGCATAGGTTCATCACACAAATTACTAGGTGAAAAGTCACATAGACATGTGCTTAAATGATAAAATAAAAAGATACATTTCATATAGCTGATCACATTGTACAATATTCTCTTTTGACATTCCCTCCTGTTGATCACGAAATGAAATGTACAATTCATCAGTAACTACTTGTCTTTCACATTCTCAGTTACTACATCATTAGTTACACTTACACAGTTACACATCTTTATCTCCAAAAGTTGAATCTGTTCATCTGGACGTAGCGTTTTGTGGGAGAAACGTTTCATCACTCATCCAAGTGACTTCTTCAGTCTCAGCTGACTGCAGGTTTCCCCAAACCTTATAAACAGTCAATCACAATGCTGTGATTGCAGCCATTCCCCAACTCTCTGTGAATGGGACTCATGGCCATTGATCAGTGTTCTTTGATCAGTGGGTTTTGGTCAGTGATTGTTGATCAATGGTCATGAGAATTTGCATAATTATGATTAAGGAACTGACCTCACAGCCCATTGTTCCTTCAGTGGGCTGGTTTCAGTCATTATGCAAATGTACTGTTTATAAGGTTTGGGAAACCTGCAGTCAGCTGAGACTGAAGAAGTCACTTGATGAGTGACGCAAACGCTTTCTCCCACAAAACGCTACGTCCAGATGAACAGATTCAACTTTTGGAGATTTACTTTCTTGGATGATTGAGAATGCATCAAGATATTTCTAGATGTGTTGCTGGTGAGCATGACAAAACCTCTGTACCATGAAAAAGAGAAAATATATTCAAAGCTTTGAAAACAATTGAAGGCTCGTGTGGTTGTTTTTCCCATTTGGCCCCCTTCACATTGCCTTTCGACCGCCACAAGGTGTCTATGGAACAAATCTCCTTCAGCATTCACAATGACCAAAGTGATGACTACAGACATTTCTCTCTTGTGTTTAGGGTAAAAGCAGCTAAATACACTGAGACTGCTCCACACTGTTAGTGAGTTAACTCTGGATGTCTGCGGGTTTTGTCAAACTTGGAGTGAACAAAAGCAGAAAAACGGTAAAAGATTCAGACATTGAAAGTCTGGTTTATTTCATGAATACAATGAAACATTTTACAGTCCACAGAGCAAAGTAGCATACATGATAATGGATACTACAACATAACACGGACAGTGAGAAGCAAAACTCATTGTCTTACCAGCTCTTATATTCTTTAAACTTAAAATAAACCTTTGAAATTAGAGTTTAGTGTTTTAAGTCATCTATTAAAAAACATGAGTCAATACTTCTTTGTCCCAGCAGCATTACTGAAGTGACACTTTAACAATGCTTCATATCACAGTCTTTATGATGAAAAAACGTTCTCTCGTTAGCACATGTAGCAGAATACATTTATTGCAATGTATGAGCTACACTTGCAAAAAAAAAGCTGATTGGAAATGCATTCAAAAAAAAAGAAGCTCCTGCCCTGCCTTGACCTTCCTTCTGCCAGCACACACACACACACACACACACACACACACACACACACACACACACACACAGAGAGAGAGAGATCAGTAATACAAAGGATTGCAGCAGCTTTTGGATTTTCACTCTTTGTTGGATTTAATATGAACATAAAATTCATTCAGATTTTTTGCCTTTGCTTGAATTAAGATGTGTCTTTAAATCTACGACACCTTCCTTTTCAAACAGCTTACTGACATAGTAAAGAAGTAGCTAGGGAACTCAGTAAGTGTGAGCAGCAGTAGCTTAGGGACACTTTCTCAAATAAAGAGGATTTCATCATCTGCAGTTCGTGAAAAAAAAAAAAGTGCCACATTAAAAACAAATCAATAGATCCACAAATTATGAATGCAGACTCTTTTCAGCTATAGAGGTAAAGGTATACTTCATGCACTTATCAGCATACAGTTTAAAGGCTTGCATTAGAGTGCATTGGTGCACAGCTGGGCATCTTTTATTTAACATGGTTATACCACTGTGAATTTTGCTATATAAATATGCTCAAGAGTCTATCATATGTTTGACATCCAGCTAAAAATTCGAAAATATATATTTTTAAATCAGTAACTTTGCAAATTTAGAGGAAATGTTTTTGGATAACAAATGAGTCACGTTTTAAAAACAGTTTGAATAATCTGCGCTGCCAGACTGACATTTATGAAGCGCCGGCTATAACACACATGCTTACCATGTGAAAGGACCGCGGATGTCTTGGAGCAGAGAACCGCGTTGTATTGTCGCTTTTCTCTTATGCATAAGCAACGCCGGTTGGTCAGAAACGCTCTGTGTGGGTAGAAAATGGTCTGCACCGGCGCTGGTCCTGACGCGAAATGGCGAGGGTCTCACGCTCTGAGGAACACTTCATATAGGACCGGGTGCTTCCAAAAACAGTAGATGGGGTGCCGATAAGTCTGGGGGGCGATACACCTGCAGGGCATCACCTTGCTGTGCAAGTTTAAAACAATGAGGGTGGGGCACGCAGTTGCTGAGCTCCGGTGTAACTGGCCAAGATAGGCCTAAGGGTCCGCTGTTGCTGGCTACTTCAGAAAATAGGCGAGACCTTGCTCGAGTGGTACATCTGCGGGGCTTTTCTTTTACCTTGTCGAGGAATTACAAAAAGAGCCGATACCGGCCACTTTAAACAATAGGTCGGGTCCCCGCTCGACTGGTACACCTGTCAGCTTTTACCTTTTCCTAAGGAATCCCAACAATTAAATGATACCCGCGGTGGGCTTTTGCAATCCTGAACAAATTCAAACAATTAGCCAGCTGTTGAAAAGACGAAGCGGGTCTGGGCGACTGGTTTTAGAAGCATCACTGCAGCATTTATTTCTAAAGGGGTGGTGAATGTTATTTGTGACCACCTATTGTGTTAAAACTAGTAGCCTCTGAAACCGTTCAGAAGAAATTCCTGTTTGAGCCGTTTTTAAATAAATGCTTGCATCGCCGCATGCTGTGACATCAGAATCACAAAATGAGTGCGTTAAAACACAATTAATTTGACAGAGCGATACTGGCTGCTTTGGGAAATGTGACATGGTGTGCAACGTGTTTTACAAGTAGCCCAACAGCGTTTATTTTCTAAAGGGCTGAATGTTATTTGCGACCATCTGTTGTGTTAAAAACTACTCTGAAACCATGAAACCCCTTACGGAAGAAATTCCCATTTGATCCGTTTTTTTTTTTTAAATAAAATGCATGCATCACTGCAAGCTGAGACATTGTCAGAATCATAAAATTAGTGTGATTAAAACACAGTTTGAAAGAGCGATACTGGCTGCTTATCGCATTTATTTTCTAAAGGGGTTGAAAGTTATTTGTGACCATTTACTGTGTTAAAAAACTAGCTGGCTCTGTCTCCCTCTTAGTTCAACATTCCGAAATCCCGATTTTTAAATAAAACGATCGCATCAAACCGTGAAAGAAACCCCAGTAGATGCGTAAAAACTAGTTAAATTAAAACTAGTGGTTTGATTAAATGAAACACTTGTGAACAGGCTGAAATTGCCCGTACAGAAGAAATACCCATTTGTGCCGTTTTTAAAATAAAATGCATGCATCACTGCAAGCTGAGACATTGTCAGAATCACAAAATGAGTGGGATTAAAACACTATTACCAACACTTTTGACTAGATGTAAATAAAAAGCATTCCACCTTTGTTAAAGCGCACTGTGAACAAAAACGGCTTCCACCCCTCCACGCAAAAACAAAGAATTGCTTTTAAGAACACATATGTCTGCATAACTGGATGTTGAGACACGCCAAAGTGATAAAAATAGTTTAATAGAAAACCCTATGGTTTGATTAAATTAAAAACCAGTTAAAAACACATGAACTCGCATACCCCCGAGCACACCTGAACGCGCATGCGCACACGCATGAAACCGGTCAAACAGGTTGTCAAACCGGTTTGGTTGGCCGCCATTTTGAAGTAGTGCCATCGTATTACTACTATCATGCAAATGCAAAATACACTGTAGACAGAGTTTCTTTAAAGAGCTTCTCCATACCTGCGGGGCAAGAATATCAACTAATGACAATTTATTTATGGGCAGGCTACCTAAATTTGTCATCATTGCATTTGTGGATAATGAAGCTTACACCGGTAGTCTTACACATAATCCATTTAATTTTGAAAACTGTGATACAGAATTCATGTGTTTATACGCTGACGGACAGTCGTATCCAAACCATTCCAGCCAAATTTTCAGAGAAAACACTATACCAGAGAATTCTATCAGCTGATACAAACCACAGGAAGACATTTAAAGGACAGACCCTTGGCCATAACACGTCAGGACTTTGGTAACGGCTACACATTCTTCTGTTTCAATCTGGAAGCTGATGGAGGACATTCAGGGAATGTATCGTTAGTTAAAACAGGGAATGTGAGGCTGGAAACATATTTCAGAAATCCACTACCCCGAACAATGAACCTGGTGTGTTACTCTGTATTTGATTCAGTCATTGAAATATCTAATATGAGACAAGTGCTGCTGGACTACTACTAAAACATTTTCTTTTAAAAAACACTACTAGCATATTGTATTCTGGGAGACAGGTTCAGAACGACTTTTCGGTAACCTGCGGACAACACTGTGTTTTTACTATACCATGTCTTATTCAAGACTAATTAATATGTACAGTGATAACCTTGTTTGTAATGATGCAATGGTATGTCATTTTGTTAACAAAATAAGACCTGTTTCTGTATGTTTTGAAAATAAAAAAACGGTAAAACTGTCAAGAACAATATACACATAAGTAAGAAAAAAACAGAATTCAAAGTAGTAAATAAAAAGGGAAAAACGCAACACATATGATCTTTTTTAACAATAAGAAAAAACAAACAAAAACGATTTTAAAATTCATTAAAAATCTATCCACCCGCTTCTACTCTGCCTTGATTTTTTATGGGTGGTAAATAAGCTCTGATCACTCAGTGACCGCTTCTTGTCTGTCTTGTATATCGTCTTTATATTGGCTAATAGTCCTCCTCACCTCAGCGTTAGGAAAAGCAGACAGAGGAACATTTAAATGGGCAAGTGTTTTTAAAAATGTCGACCACCCTGCAGGCCATGAAACATCTGTTGCTCTACGTGTTGCTGTTGCACTTTTGATCAAATCATAGAGATGCGAACCTCTGATTATCTGCTCGTCAATAATAATCTCACCCCTATCATTCCAAGAAACACCTGACGCACGAGTGAGCGCTGTTAAAATAAGCTCTGCATTTTTTCTGCTCCTTTTTGCCATATAGGACAAAATCTCATCCACAAACATGTCTTTTTGTCTGTCGCCACCAACATTGCTTTGACGGTCAGATGCATCCTGACCGATTTCAGAAGGCAAAGATAGCGTTAGCACATTTTTTTCACTCATGCCTTGTTTCACAAGTGAAAGGTATCTCTGAAAAATGGCAGAATACTTTTTAGCCTTCTCATACACATCCAAATCTGGCAGCTGCAGCACTTCAACCATAGCTTTGTCTAGCCCATTTTGCGCTACATGCCTGACGGAGCCTGTATGTTGTTGCTGCTGGTGGTTTAACATGTCCAACTGATGCTGCGGGACCAAAAACATTTTCTGTGTGTGCTCCATTTTCACCTATTTGCTATAAGACTGGTGATGAAGGGTATGGCAGCCCCTAATAACGGTAGCAAATATCCTCCAGATTGGTTGATGGATCTTGTCTTTTTCAAAATTTTGACCTTTTTGTCTACAACTAGCCTGATTACTTTCTTTTTCTTTTTTAGCTGCCTGTACTCCTGATCAGTCAGTGGGATGATACCTTTCAAAACATTGAGCGATATCTCACACAGAGCATTAATAAAATCCATGCTTGCATTACAAATAATATTCCTCCATACGCTGGGCGGGGATTTATACAACAACTCCAACAGTGCAATGTTTCTCCGCATACATGAATACGACATCCTTTTTACCGCTTTAGCCGTTTTTGGGGGATATAAACAACTTGACGATCCAAATTTCGGGTATAACAAATTGCTTCTGAGTCTTGAATAGTCAGGCGTCTTAGATTTATAATCGATTAGAAGATACCCATATGGGGTGGATGTGGCATCATTAAAAGCTTCTAAGAAGTATTTTGTATTACCTGGAAACATCTGTCTACCTAAAACTGAAATTTGATATTGTAGAAATGTTTAGCTTATTTTAGAGTTTAGAAATGTGTTAAGATAGAAAGTAGAATTATGGTAGAGACACTGACACTGCCCTGGATATAAATAAATAGCCTGACTGTGTCATGAACTTAGGAGTAGATCTTAGGAGACCCTCCCCAATTGAACTGTGAAAGTAAGACAAAGAGGAGTTAATGCTGAGTGGAAATTCCCCAGAGGATACCTGTGTGGGGGTCTCAATATTTAACTTGTTAACTGTGGTCTGGAGGGGAGATGGTATTTATGGCCCCTAGGAAGAGACACACACCCACAGTGTTTTAACTGATATACTCACACATCCACATGCACACTCACTCACGTGCACTCACATAGACACGCGGCACGCAGCAAGACACAGGCACTCACGTGCTCGTGCACATAGACACAGACACAGAGTTTGCAGCACATTGTGGGGGATTTATGATGGGGTCGCTTCTATAAAGCTGGGTGTAACTAAGAAAGAGGTGGAAGATTGTTACAGAGGGACACCGGCCTCATCTTCCCTTCTAGAAGTGCATGCTTAAATGAAGATGAATAAAGTTTTTGTAAAAATGACTACTGGGTCCGGTGCCATCTCTGGAGGCCCGAGGAATAAAAAAGAACCGGGGTAAAACTGATTTCCCAACAATATTTATCTCTAGGGTTGTTAAACAGAATTAAATAATTAGTGTTCAATGAAATTGTTCTACTGGATTTTCCTTGCATAAACAAATTCTGAACTAAATACATGCAGCTCAGGTTCCTATGATGAACGTATTGTGTGAACACATTTTGAACTTCTATGCTGTTAGACGCAGTATTCCTCACATCGTTAATAATGAGCAAGTTGTTCTTATCCGGAGGTAAAAGGACATCGTCACTCAGAGATTCCGGTACACCATTCACAAAGGTGATTTTTCTTATCTGAAGAAGTTGATTGTATAAAGGTTGCCAGCAGGAGTAGATGTAAACAATATTGTCAATTTTGGTTGAAATAATAGTGGATGCTTTTTCAATGATGCTTTTGACAAAGAAAGTCTTTCCACAATTACTCGGCCCGCTAATAACTAAACTAAAAGGGTGCTGGAGCCTCCCATCAAAGGCTTGATCCTGATCAGTATCCATAAGGGAGTGTTGTATAGTCAGGCAGCGCCCTTCTCTTGTTATAGACCACCTGAACTGTTTTTACAACTGTTTCATTCCTAAGATGAAACCTCTTCTTATTGCGTTTGATGGTGTCGGACTCTGCAACTAAATGCGCATCCCTGTTGGCGACAAATGTGCGGACTAAGCTTTTCAGTGATTCGTGGGTAACAACTTTAGAGTTAAGATCATTGAGTCTTACACCTTTACACTTAACCTGAGTCTTGCTCTGTTTTGTGTAATAAGCATAGCATTTTGGGCCTCCAGAAACAAACTCAGTAATGTGATCTCCTCTCCAGACCCGCCATCATTGAGCTCATCAGTCAGCTCATCAGTCAGCTCACCGAGGTATGGTCCTAAAGGGGGTACCCACTCACTGGGATGAGAGGTGAAGATAACTGAATCTGTGTCGCAGTAAAGAATGCGTTCCTGCAGCTTGTTTAACAAGTCATACAGAGTGAGCCTCGCATAGGCCGTAGTCATAGCACCAACAAAGACATTCACATCCTTCACCCGTGACCCTCTACCATCAGCGTGACACCATTGAACCATTGCAACATCATCAGAGATGAAACAAAACTGGCGTACGTCATAATGGTCACTAAACACCAGCTGTGTGAATCTGGCAGGGTCTGTAATCAGCTCGCAAGATGGCATATTCGTTCACATGCAGAATCGCCCCCACAGAGAGTTCAGAAGTAGTTTATTACAATTTCTGATTGCTTTGTTTACACAAATCTTAGCAGGGTCAAGTTTGATGCCTTCTCTCTCATAATAGTCTTGAACAAACTTCTGCTGCTCCTCAGCTGTTTTGACATTTTTCGGGTATCCAGATGCCTGCTGCTTGAATTTCAAAAATGTTTTGACATAAGGCTTAAACAGTGTGTCAGTCTTATTAGGGAAGTGCCAAACTTCAGTGATGCAGACAATCTGATACCCTTTTTCAATAGCCTTTTCAAGCTCAAAGGAAACCCAAGTACCTGACAGTTGCCTCTCACTCTCAGCATGCACACAATCACTGTGCTGGCGCTGCTCTTCAGCACATGTTCTGCAGAGAGGAAACATCAGCTTATTGTGACACTTGTAGGGCAGAACAGGATGAAACAGACCCCTTGGAGGAAGCACTGTGCACTTAACAAACCCGAAATAATTTTCGACTCTGTCAAAATTATTGTTTATGATCTGAGGGTGACCAATTGGATAATTGTTTGTGCACTGAACAGTGGGGTAAAGACTTGTAAAATTGTAGTTTCTGATCTTTTCATCTCCACCATCATCAACCTTGTGGTACAGTTTCATCGCATTAGTCCTCCCCCCAAACAACGCGTCTCTAGGGTCCAGAGGCTCAGGCTTTTTGTATTTGCGCATAAAGTCCTTGACTGTCTGATCAGTCGACTATAATGACCCCCAATCACACCCCCACATGACCACGACATTAAGACCATAATGCATTCTTGGAGCATCCACCTTCTCACAACTCACATGATACAGCTCACCATATGACAACTTGGTGGCAGGGTTAACATCACTCTCCGTGTGGCAGTGGAGACAGCCGTGACAGAAACACCCAAAAAATTCATTTGCAGTTCTGCTGGAAGCATCAAATCCATCCACAAAATAAGGTCCTACCTTTTGTTCACCACCACCTCTCCTCTCTTCGTATTGAAGCCATTCAAGAGACACGTCTGAAAATGTCTTATTCTGGTCAACATACGCACCGTGATGAGTCAATGCCAGGGTGTCTTTTGAAAGAAACAAGGTTTTGAAAATCCCCATGCAGTATGATGCCAGGGTGGCGTGCGAAAATGGATCTATTAGACGGTTCTGATAGTTTGTGCTGCTGGTAGCAATGCAGCGACTTACAGACATGTTTACAGTCTGTACATTTCACCATCTGTGACGGGTAGTTTTGACACAGTGTAAAGCATACATTGCATCTGAATTTACATGCATGACGCAGTGGAGTCTGATATGTACTATAACAATAATTACAAAAATAGCTGGTCCCAAAAAACCCAGTTGTGCTTTCAATGACATAATAATGATCATCGTGTAAATATATATATATGGTTTGAGGGTGCGGTGTGTCATGTGTTTTGAAACACTGTAGCTGTTTTCGCCCTGCAGTATGGTGGAATATAACGATTTTAACATTTAGCTGTTTTTCAAAAATGCTGACATTGGCGAAAGAAACCTGCTGACTGGGGTCGAGCCCTGCATCAATGTGTAGTTGCTTTGCAGAAAGTATTTTCTCTTCCTCAGACACCTCAGCATTGAGAGCATGCGCCAGGCACAGACAAAAACACAGGTTGTTATTGCTATTTTGAGGATTATACAGATGTCTCCCTTTTCTTAACAAGATGTCGTCATAAAGCACTTTGCCTAATCTCAAACGAGCGCCGCCGCTCCTGTTATGAGCGACTGTGGCGATAAATTCACGTTCGTCTGATGATATAGACTCTTCATTAGTTTGCAGCACTTGCATGATTTCCTCAAGGAATAAATCTGTATTATAATCATCATCTGATTGTAACACACACTGCACATCACTGGCTAGGGATGGTCCTCGTAACACAACATTCAGCAAGCTCCCTGGTGGGGCACCATCTAGAGCTTGGTCAATTAAATTACCCAGACTCTCTCTTACCCTGCCAGGAACCTGTTGTAGATTATCTAGACCTATCTCTCTAAAATCAAGACGCTGATGCAGTTCTCTGGAATTAAAATGAAGCATGTCCCTAGTCCTAACCTCTCCGCTACCATCACCACTGCCACCGCCAATCTGCACATTCACTTTCATTCGCATTATCTACATCAACAGCTGCATCAAAATTATCGCTAGGAGAAGGTGGAAGCTCATGAGTGTCAAAATGCCCACCAGAAGGGGACGCCTCAAGACTATCAATTGCATCAGAATGCTCAGTAGGGGATGGCAGGAGGTCACAGGATGTCAAAATGTCAGAATGTCTTGCAGACTCTTGAACATTAACACTGTCAATTCCTTTATACCAGTCTACAGAGTGTGAAAGAAGCTCATCAATGTCAAAATGCCCAGCAGAGGGCACAACATCAATATCACCAATTGCATCAAACCAGTCTGTAGAGGATAGTGTGTGATTACATTCACCGCCGCCATCACCATCATCACCCACATTATTAGCATTGCCAACATGTGAATTAACAGCAATAGATCTAGTGCAAACAGGAGCAGAAACAGCAGAGTTAGCCCTGGATTCATGTGTCTGACAAAGGTCTTTTAATCTAGCGGTCAGCTCAGCACATCTGACTCTAAAACTACTAATGTCAAATTGGTCACTATTCGTTAGACTGATGTCTGAAGGAGTATCAGCAGACTGCCCACACCCATCACTACGTTTGAATATTTTATTGGGTGGTTCTGAAGACATTTTTTTTTAATGTAAGTTTTGCTCTTAAATTGCGGATGCTAAGGAGATTGTTGATTCTGATAACTGTAATAAGAGCTCTGCAACACTTATGTCAATTTCTTTTACCCTAAAAACAATCCCCTCAATTTCTTGTATTTTGCTGAGGATTAGATCCAATTTTTGCCTGTCCTGATGAAAAAGGGAATGTATCTGGTCTAAATTTTGTTTTGTTTTTTGTCGGTTTTCCTGAAAAAGTCTGTGAAGTTGTTTTAATTTTTGAATTGTTTCTTTCTCCTGTTTGAGAAATTGTTCAAAATATTTTTGTTGTTCCTGTTGCTGAATAAACACACGATCACCGATGGCGAATGAATTCATACAAGCATTATAGGCTTTAAGCTTATCAGTATCTGAGATTTCTGCATCAGTTATTTCTACATACAGATTCCTAACCTGCCTGAGACATGTAGGAATAGTAGGCAACACATCGTTTGAAGAAGAAGAAGAAGAAGAAGAAGAAGAAGAAGAAGAAGAAGAAGAAGAAGAAGGAGCTGGCTCACCGGCAGGTGTACTTGTATGCTCCCTTCCCAGCACTGCATTAAAAAGTAGGTTTTGTGTGTCTCCATCTACCCTGGCGCTGAACTTATTGACGCCGGCGTTTCTGGAGAAAATCAGTTGGTTGGATCCAAGGTTCTCAGAGTAAGGAGCAACACTGTCCCATCCCTCTGACCAGTGGACGTTTTCGAGTTCCTCCAAGAAAGATGGTTGGAGATGGCTATATTGGCCGTTAAACCTAGAGAAAGGATTAAAATAATATACATGTTATACATCCGAATTATAAATTAATAGTAATTTTAAATTAAGTGTATTGTTAGGCTTTCTATATTTACCAGATGTTCTCGTCCTCTGTCGCATGAGAATTATCACGTGGCCTCTCCTGGTTTTGGGCTGGAGGTAGAGTCTCAGAGGAGTTAATCCAAACACCGCCTACAATCAAACTTTTGGTTTACAAAAGAAAAAAGCTTTTTTTTGAATAATAATAATAATAATAATAATAATAATAATAATAATAATAATAATAATAATATGGAAAAAACTAAGCACGCAAATGCAAAACAAAAAATGCGAGACTTACTGGCGTCCATGTCAATGATGAAAAGGTGTCTTTTGTTGGTTGCAAAGAATCGCGTTGTCGCTGTTAAATGTAAGAGAACTCCACTAGGCCACTGCAGGTTTTTAAAAAGCCAGCTGGGGGGATGCAGAGAAAAAAACAAAACAAAAACGTAAAAAGAAGCCAGCCAGCCAGTAAAACTGAGCGGGGCTGGACTATGTTAAAAAGTTTCTCATGTGTCGGAATCCTTGAATTGTGAATTAACTAATTAAAAAACAAACAAACAAAAAAAACAGTAAGTCTTTTCTCGGTTTTTAGAATGAAAGAAAAAAGATAACTTGCCACTGACAAAACCAAAAATACACAGCGTTTGATAAACAACATTAAAATAATGTATTGCATATCTATGTTTGAAAGACGGCATGAAAAGTGAATGCGTATTTTGGCTAAACAATTTGAAATTTAGACAAGCAGATGTTTGATGTGATTTTTTCCCACATATAATAAATAGCGATAAACATCGCGCAGAACAGACGGAATAAACACCCCGCGTTCAAACTGAAGAGAGTACTTTGCCAAATAAAAACCTTTCAAAAGTTGTTCACACATTTTTTGATCTCCAGTCGGAAAGAGTTCCGCGGCTCGTTTTAGACTTTATGCCTCTTCCCTCCACCCTCAAAACAGAGAAAAAAAGCAGTTCATCTCCCCATTTCTTGAGATACACGCCGTTTTAAAGTCTGAAACAGTCAACAATGCGCAGTTGTTAGAAACAATGTGACAATGCTCGGTCGGTGGCGGCGCAAATTAGGGAAAATCTGCTTCTAAAACACACACAATCTGCCGTTTCAGTTCGAGTGTCTAAAAAGTACGATTAAAAAATTTTGATTCTGCATTTAAAAAAGTAACTCCTGTTTGTATAAAATCACACTGAAAACAAAAACGCTAACAGCGATCGATAAACATAAATTAAATAATACATCTGTGTTTTAAAGAAGGCATGGGAAGTCAACGCGTATTTTTGTTTTAATAATTTCAAATTTAACTGGAAATTTATGCGAGCTAACGGCACTGTTGTTAGGTGAAATGCTTTTTGGGGATGCAAATATTTGATGAAAGGGATATCATAAAGTTTGGCACTCCGTCTCTCAATTCACCATTTCTTGAGATACACGGCGTCTTAAAGTCTGAAACAGTCAACAATGCACAGTTGTTAAAAACAATGTGACAATGCAACACGGTTGGACAGTCGTGTAACTAACCGTGGAAAATCTGCTTGTAAAAGACACACACACACACACACACACACACACACACACACACACAATTTGCCGTTTCAGATCGACTGTCTAACAACAAAAGTCTTTCTATAGTGTCAGGATAAAAAGACAAAGTAATTCCTGTTTGTATAAATTCACCATGACAAGCCAAAATGCACACAGCGGATGATGAGCCTAATTAAAACACACCCCCTGCTAGGAGAAGACAGAGTGTGCACAGTGGAACCGCATGGCCCGGAAGTGCCCCTTTTTCGGACGAGTGAACGCGCGTGCATGAGAGTGCATGTGCGAGTCCTCGTACGTGCGAAAGGTGACAGCTTTTAAGCTCGGCAATGGGGGTGTGGGGGGCACTATTGTTGACTTTTGCCCAATCGGGTGAAGGGACACTTTTTCTCGGCTGAACACGGAACACACACACACATACACATGTGCACTGACACTGACCTACACTCACCCCCCACCCTCTCCAAACACCTTCAAAGCTTATGTCTTCTATGTTGTGAGATGTGATGATTCATGTGCTGAGGTGGTTTTTTCTGTTCTCAAACTGATCTCCCTGTTGGAGCTCAGTCTGGGGGGAGTTCTTTTTTCTCCTCGTCTTTCCTCATGTTGTGCATTTTCCATTGTTCTGCTTGTGCGGTCGACCTGCCAGTGCTACCTAGCCTGACCTGTCTCCCCAATGTGATGTTTGTGTATTGTATGTATGGTCGGCAAGGTATCATCATCTTAATTGCCCCTTGGGGATAAATAAAGTCTCTCTGACTGATTCTGACTATGACATCCCTGTTCTAAAAATACTAAATGTTGGAAGGAGAAACAAAGAAGAAGAAAAGGGCAAGATTGGAAAACAGATTGGATGATGTGAGAAAAAGTAAGCTTTGTCTCCAAATATCTAGGAGCACAACTCCCAACTAATGACACAATAAAAACCCTAAATCAACACACATAATAAGGCACGTGTGGGATGAAAAGGACTAGGAAGAAAAACTTGGGGTTCATGGATAAAAAGATCTTCTGGTGACAAAAAAAAGCAATGTGTCAAATGACAGTTAAATGGAAGAGGCAAAATCTGACACTCTGGCTTTGTGTTGGATAAGCAACTGAGACCGAACATATGGCTCCATTTTTATGTCCATCTTTGTCGGCAAGTTCACTTCCACCATAGAAAGGTCTTGAGCAACTGCCCATACAAGCTCCACTAATGGCGGTGAGGAGTGGAGTTATAGAAGTAGACCGTCTAAGAAACCAGGATAGAAGTAAGAGAATACTGGCTCTCTTGGAAGATATACAGGAGATGTCAGTCATTCAATGAAAAGAACTTGAACAACTGAGACACCAAGGAGAAGAGGATGAAAGCCAAAGGCTAGAAATAAGTGACAGACAAAGACAATACTGTACTACTGCAGCACCCTTATCATCAGGAGTATTATTATTAACAGACATTCCTGCTATGACAGATGGAGGAAGAACTGTTATTTCTAAGTTGGCTACAATCAAGGAAACAAACAGAAGATGAAGCAGAAAAATACTAGACCCTCCCACATGAGGGAAGAAAACAAAAGGAGAAAGAGCAAGCAAGGAGGGGGAACAGTGAAACACTCAAACAATCAATTAGAGGGAGATTTAATGGAACATTAAAGGAAATGCTTAAAGAAAAAAAAAGAAAAAATTTGTGAGATGGACATTTTGAAAGTGAAGGCTGTTTCTCTCGCAAGTGGGATAAGATGATGAAGAGAAGGTAGAGCATACCACAAAACCCGATATCGCACAAGGCATCAAGCAACAGATATTACGAGCCATTTGCCCATCGAGACGTTTAAGGCCTAGATGCAAACGTCCCAGTCCTGGGATTTCAACGTTAGAGGATAATACAACTGAAGAAACACTTGCTGTAGGAGACATTTGTGCAATGTTGTCGCGCATTGAAGGAGCTGAAGTAGCTCAATGCCTCTTAGATGGAGGCATTGAGCCCAGAGTGCGGGACAGCCACCACTTCAATTTAGAAATGGACTTTGGCCACATCTCAGAGACTCACATCCGGGAACTAAAGATATGGGTATTGAGAGGGCTGACCTTTTAACAGAGTTGATTCCAGAATATCTAAAGAGGGCAGAAAAGCTTTGGGAGGGAGGCCAGATACTTCAGATGAAATTAAAACACTATGGAGATTTTAGTTAAGGACCACTACTGGGCGTGAAATGGGGGACCAAGGAGTCAACCAGTCTCAAATAACAGGATGCACTGGGCCTGTTACAACTGTGGAGAAAGAGGACCTTTATTGGCAGAAGGAGCATCCAAGAAGACGAGGAGGCATACATTACTGGATAGCAGAATCCAAAATGGCACCACAAGGGGGGCGAGTTGGACTTCAAGGCTCCAGATGGCAGAATTCCAAACTCATCTTAGATGCCACAATCTACGTTGGAAGGACACCAGAACCAGGGACCCTACTGATGAGCTCCTAAGAATCTTATGCAGACCAGATGTTGTCATTCACTTGTGAGCCAATGACAGCCTCTCATAGGGACATTTAGATCTAAAGTTCCTGAATCACTGTTTTACATAAATGTTAAAAATCTAAGGGAAAGGTAGTGATAGTAAATAAACAAAATCCTGTAAATGAAGAGAGCGAAGTCACTATTAATAGTGTTTAAATAGTGCCTTATTAGGGGTAGTAAATGCAGAAATACTATTTTTATTTGATTTATTTTTTTCTTTGAAACCAGAGAATGCAGTCCTGTGCTTTTACCTTAAGGAAGTGAATTTCAATTCTTGAATAATAAATAACTTCAACTTATGTATTTCTTTACGGATGAACTTTGCTACAGGGAATGAATATCAGTTCTGTTAATGACCAGTGTATTTATTAGGTCTTATCTTGTTATATTACTTTTTACCTCAATCATTTATAGCATTGGTTTAGCACAGTATAGCAACATGACTGTCTCACTGATGCTGCCAGACTGTTGCTGAACGTCTTCAGTAACTGCTATTACAGTGTTACTGATTGAAAACTAGATATTTAAAGAATCCAAAGGTTTACACTGTTTGATTACTTTGCATATCAACCATAACAACGGTAACTGTTATGTTGTGAGCTCTTTGTTTTCAGTGGCACCCAACACGACCACACCACCTGTCTATCTGCCAAAGGAGGTGTTAGGGTTCAATGTTGAGAGAAGGAATCCATAAATAACCACAGATCCAGGCGGGTGCAATTTAGACGGCATTTTAATGAACACATGTGTGAGTTCAACAACCCAATCAGTGTTGAACTGTCTTTACCATATTCAGACAACAGTTTTATAGGGTTAAGATAGTACAGCCCCCTTTTCTGTCGCTAGGCAGATTTAAACAAAGCATACGTCACTCCAAAACCACAATGACTTTTAACATAGAACATCATCTTCGCGTCGACGGCTGATGCTTCCTGTCTCCATCCTGCCCAGGCTTATCTTCCTGGACATCAGGTGCACTTCCTCTAAGTACGTCGGCACAATTCTGCATTTGCAGCAAAAATACATCTTCACTTCTGCCCTACCAAAATAGATCTACTATGGTGTGTATGTGTGTGTGCGTGCACGCGGGGGCGCGTGCGTGCTGTGTACTGCGTACGTGTCGTGACCTCTCCTGTACCCCAGCTCCACCTCACACCTCTGTCATAGCCAGACATAAGGCCTGAGCTTTTACACAGCTAAACTATGAGTGACTCCTAGACTAAAGGTCACACTCGAATGATGATACTCAAACCATAAAGGAAACTTACTTAAACTGAACATAAATGAAACTTAAACTTACTTAAAAGGATATAAATGATAAATGATACAAACTTAACTCTTAGCTCTCAAGGATATAAGGATATAAGGATATAACTCCAGGCATCTGACATGTAAGCAGGTGTGTTGCAATTCCTTTCAGAGCTCCTGTTCTTCTCACCTTGTATTGGCTGCTCATTAACGCCCGCCAAGAGTTTCTGACCTTCACTTGACCAGGAGCCACAGCTCTTCAATAAGCTCAAATGCAATCATGTATAAAAGATTAAAATCATTTTCATAACACAGGTTTTTCCTTTTCAGATCTGCTAATATGTTTGCTCCTCCTAATATAGTCTAAAAGCCACCCCAAGCAAAACAATTTGAACTTTCCCTATCAGTGATCCCTCTAACTAAGTGTGTGTGTTAATCAACGATACATGCATAATAACACCCTGCTCTTAACTTGCAGTTAAACTCTGGTTTCAGTTTCACTTCTGCAAAGCATGCTCTGCAGACGCGTTTCCTGTCTCATTTTGGCACAGAGTGTATTTTCCTGTCTCTGGCCTCTACACAGATTCAACTCAACAATTTAAAGTGGTTCTTCTTGGACCTGTAATAAAGACTATAACCATATATTTGAACATCTGAATGCATCTAAATGCAGCATCACTATTAATACTGAAATGTTAATGATGATTATCAAAATAGCAGCAAATAATAGCAGTAAAATATTTCTCCCCTTCACAGAGGGTAATTACATGTCTCGACCTCTGGCACACCAGAGGTCGCCATACATTATGTTGGGTCACTCCTTGGCCCATTCAACTGCTTCCCTGTCCACCCCTGACGTCATGGACATTAGGATCACTTTTCCCACTCTGACCCTCTCTCGGCATTCTGTGATTTAGCGAACCAGACAAACTCATGTCATTTAGGTGGTCTTAATAATAAAAGGCCCGCTCCCACTTGAGAACACTCATGCTTAAGGTTAATCACACCAAAGTATCAGCGAGCCTAAAGTTGATCGGGGGCATGAGAGAATAAGAGTGCGAGCAGAGCTCAATCAGCACTCCTCCCTCACCCCTGAACCCACTCATACCATTACTCAGCCTTTGTAAAACTCTTAAAGCTCTGCTTGCAAGTCTCTGCAGGCTTCCTGTTGGTTCCTTATCTGATCACCAACATCCTATGCACAAAACTGTCACTGCTGCAAGGGCCTACCTCTCATCTAAAGTCACCTTTCACAAGAAAACTACTTATTCTACTAAAGGATCAAAGAAAAAACAACCACTTTAATCATTACGTGTAAACACATAGTTAATTGCTCCTAACTAAATTTCACCATAGCTAAAAGCTTAACTCTACCTGTATTTTAGAACTCACATTTCCTGTGTTATACCCTGTTTTAATATGACATTTTATTTCCTTTTTGCTGCTCTTAATGTAATGATACATTCTAATTATATTTTATCAGTCTTATCCAAAATACATAAGCTTTCCCCCCTTTGGACCTGGTTTAAAGCAAAAAAGAAACCTCGGTCACTTCGACAAGCGTTCGTTATTCTGTACCTGCATTTTATGTAATAAGACTAATTTAGAGCTGCATGTGTTATCTCAGTATTTTACATGTCACACAGTTTAGTTACAACCAAACTCCTATTCGGTTCCTCTTGTCTGTCACTTGTTACAGGGCCAACTCAAATTCAGTTAAAAGCTAAATGAACTTCAGGCCCTAGGCCTCAAATCCATACTATCCTGTGTGTTGATGAACTCTATATGTCTGTAAGCGTGTGCAATCCTTCAATAACTCAGGTCCTTCTCACAGTAGATTGGCTAATCATAACGTTAACCAAAAGTTTGTGACCCTCAAGAGACGACTCTCTGAGCCACAACTCCGTTAAAGGCACAAAAATGCAATGTGTATGAAAAAATCATTTCTACATATATAATCTCCAATATTATTCATTTGAGTCAGCGAGACTTTTAACATCCTCATAAAAGCTCTCCTCTACCCTAGAAATAAATCTATTTACTATCTGTTTCTAAAGCCTACATTATAACAACTTTATTCTAAAAATCAAAAAGAAATCCCACATTTTCTTCTCATAAAATGTTCACTATTTTCCCCAAAGCATATCCTTTATTCCCACAGTTTCCCTCTAAGTTTGGTGTACAACTTCTTATTAACACCAGCAATTTATCTTCTAAACAGAATTCAGTTCATTTTACTCCTTTTTTTAGAATTAACAATCTCTGCCTCAGTTTTACCATATCTAAATTATCAAACAACCCCAATCGTTATAAAATCCTAGTAAAACCCATTTCAAATTAAACAAATTAAATCTTAAACCCCTCTCTTTTTTGACACATCTCATGTGGCAAAAAACTCAAAATGCTTCACCCAAGCTTAGGAAATTAAAAGGAAAAAAGGTTAGTCATTTCATTTCTCAGAACAGCTCAGCAATTCTCCTCTCCGGTGTTTTGCTCCAGCCCTGAAAACCTGTGTTTAAGGAACAAAATCAATTTAATCATCATGTCAAATCTCCTCAAACTCGTTGCTCCATCGAACTCTGGATCCTTGGAACTTCCTAGAAACAAAACCTGTAGTTTACATTTCATACTCTCCCTCTATGATCCAGTCTGTGTCATGACAAAATAAACTTAAACAGAACAGTTATTAATCATGAGTTACCTCGGTTAATGGTAACTTGAATCTCATCAAACAATGTTTCCCTTTTAGCATTTTGCATTCTCCCAACAATATAATGTAATCCCATAATCTAACCCCAGTAAAAAGAAATTTTCTCCAAACATACATCAGCAACCCAAAATCAGCATCCCCAGATTTAAGTCTCCCACTTGTCCTGCTTATGGCAAAAGCAAAACAAAGCATCCCCTTTCTTTTCCTCACATGATAAATTTGTCCACATTTATTCATCCCCACCTTAGTCTAATCACTCACATTCACTCACACGCATTCACCCATGATATTTTTGCTGATACTGCAGCCTTCTGCGCACGTCATCAGATGCTCCACATCAGCAAAATGAGCTCAATCATTTGTTTTATTTTGTTTTCCTTTTTAGGAAAATAGTTCTCTATACTTTCGACTGGATTGACTCGCTGCAATCCTTACTTGGTAATTTGTCCGCGCCGTCAGTTCACTCTCTTCCAGGCCTGCTTAGAACAAAAATGAGAAAAAAGAGCTGATTGTTAGCTCATCAAAGTACAAAACAAAATCACCTGACAGGTTTTTTCTTAAGTGCACTGTTCCAAAAACTATGGGCCCTTTTAGACATGTCCATGTTTATCAAAACTCCCTCTATTAAAATGAAAAACAACAGCCCCAAAAAATCTTAAACCATCTTAAATTTCACCCATTCAACGCACTGAAAACCTCGTCAAAAGATCAAAGACCGTTTGCACAATGTCTCCCTTCCTCACTTTGCCATGTGTTCATTCAGCATAAGATCTAAACCGATTTCAACAACGTACCATCACTAAATTATAAATTTCCTGTCCAAATCTGCCCCTCTGAACAGACCTGACCACCGTAATCAAATATCCTGATACTTTACCATTATATATCTCGCCAAATAATCTTCAACAGCCACCGCTCTCTCTTGAACTGAAAGCCTCCGACACACACGCACACAGGAAGTGTCTTTGCTCCAGCTAATTTGCATAGACACACAGCTCAACAGCCAACTTGACAAGAGAAATACACGTTTAAACCTTCTCACATTATTGAATTATTTTCATTTTCTTTCTATAATAATCTCTTGCTTTAATCACTCAGTACAAAGGCACTCCTAAGTCACTCTTTTTAAAACTGCTTTAATACTTTTCTTGTGTTTTTCCATCTATTTTAAATCTTTCCATCAATTTTATTAACCATTCACACCATTCTCTCACTCATACAAGCAGCAAGCAGATCTTCATTGCATATGCTTATGTTCTTAGCCAGGTTTATTCAATGTCTCTATGCATTAAGCTTTGATTAGACAAGCTTCATGAGCTTGTCTTTGTAAGATCAATGCATTTTCTGTTTGTGTGTGTATGTGTATGTGTTATTTTGCATCTATGGCTTCACAGTCTCCCAGACTTCTTCCCAATTCTCCAGTTAAACAGTCAGTTTTCTTTTTTCCTCGAATTACTAACCCTCTGTTTTAATTCCCCACCTTAAATGACAGCCCTCCTGGTCTTCAGCCAGGTGTTAGGGCTTATTTTCCAGGTTCGTGGACACATCATGCTGTGAACAATTCCACCAGAAACTTGCCTTAACTTATCCATAGATGTTAACCTCTAACTTTCTTCCGACTGCTGGATCTGGAGAACTGGTCCAAGTCTGCTTTACTCCTGAAAATAACAAAACTAAGACATTTTCATTATTATCACCAGTGGTTAAATAACCCATTTCTCTATCTCCGATCAGAAACACCAATTATGCCAGGCATGTAAGCGTGTTCTTCCCTGCATTTTATGTTAATTGAGTGTAAACTGCTTCTTCATTAAATTACTTCATTGAGTTCTTCGTTGCATTTCTATGTATTCATGTTAATGTACACTACGTGTAAGCTGTTTCTTCATTGCATCCTATATATTCATATTTAATTTATGCATTTCACCACTGAGCTTTAGATTCAAACTATCTCACTTCTGATTCATTTCAAAAATAATCTCACATGTAACAAGTTGTATGTGTGTTTTCTATTCATTAAGGTAATGACAATTATTTTCTTTCATTATTTTTACCTTTTGTATTGTTTACCTCTTTGTTGTGACGTCGTGGACATCCCTAAACAATTCATGAGTTCAGGCTTCAACTTTCCAATCCAATTATATCCTATATTCTCGCAGTCAAACTCGTCCAGCTTCATCTCTCACTGGTCCTTTTTCATTCACAGTGTCCTGTTCGGGCTTCAAAGTTCCAGCAAACACAGTCTCAACTCAGCTGTTGTCTTCTTCTCTGTTTCTTTACAGTCTTTTCTTTTAAGTTAAGTCCCAGGATGGCAAAATATCACTCAATGTCCAGTGCTCTTCCACAATTCTTTATCCCACTGTTCAACTGCCCAGCCTGTATTTTCACAGTACATGTTACATTACTCTTACATGCTGCTGCTGGTCATCAGTCGTCATCAGTGTTACTGGATCAGTGGCACTGCCGTTTGCCTGCTGTATTCAAGTCCACGATGTTCTGTCGGTCTTCATCAGGCGATTGACTGTCCTTTGAACTTCTTCTCAGTTTCAGGGACAAAGTGAGAGATCAAGCTGCACAATTTCGAGCCAAAGCCTGGCTTATTTTCTCCCAATTCTATTAATCTATTGTTCTGGTGCTGCACTCAAGGTTCCAAAGTTGAGAGACGCCCACCTGTATTGGCACACTAAAGCATACAATTAGTATTATATTCATTTTTTTATCTTAAAACCTCCATTTTGCTTCATCTCCCTCGAGTTTGACTCGTCTGTCTCTCTGTGTTCTTTCTTTACACACTCAGTTCCTTTTATGGGCATGCAGAGTTCCTGTCCCCGACACACACACACATACTTCCTGTTTCTGCAGGCAACAGTCAGACTCTGTCTCCCTTTGAATGTTCACAGTCTACAAACGATCAGTAGTTCTTCTAAATCTTGATCTAAAAACAATACACCTTCATTTCACTCACACACATTTAACTAGAGCTCTTTCAAACATCAGGACAATTAACACTTCTCCACACACATCACCCTTCACCCTTCTTTAGATCAGTTTGTAGCGTATACACTTATATGTTTTCCATCAGAAAAAATAAACTCAATTTCTCATAACCTCACTCATGCGTTTCTTGAATTAAAAGCACTTTCAAACTTTAAAACATCCTACTTTTCATCACAAAAGAAATATATTTCATACACACTTTTAAATGTTCTAACCTCTTTCAGACGCCATGACTCGTCTCACACACACTGCCTCTTCTCTCTCAAACTTCCATTTTCCACTCACTCAGACAAATCATGCAGAGTCACTCAAATCAAATACTAACAGCATTCACACAGTTAAAATCACTCGAAATACGCTTTCATACGAGTATTTTGGACATGCCTTCCATGATCAGAAAGAGCAAGTCAAAAGAAAAAAGAAAAAGAAAACTGAAACCTCTCATCGTCCTCACAGCTTCTCCCCACACACACATAACTGAAAAATAAAACACACCAACATTTATGGCTCACGAAATATACATCTATCAAAATTCAGTCATTTTCTAGTCATTTACTATACATCCACACTAATATATTCAAACTGTATTCATACTCTCATAATAAGCAAAACCAACCTCTTATATACAGGCATTTAGCAAAAAGCTCAATACTCTCGAAACTGAAACCACCCTCTCTGAGCGTCACCGCTGCTCATTTGCATTTACACACACCATCAGTGCACATCCGGCTGTGCATTACTGACACAGAGACTGATCTTACTCATAGATCTCATATTTTATATTACAGACGTCTTTAATTACAACTGCACAGATTCTAGGCCTCTTAGCTCCTACGAATTTCGATAGATTTACCATAACCGACTCGAACGGACAAACCCCAGGTTTTTTGCGACCAATTCACCAGACCAGACTTGAACTGTTCTGTCCAGATTTTCTAGCCCTAACTTAATTTACCGGTAGCCAAAAAAGCGCAAGAATAGGGGACTTGAACCCCTAGCAATTTTGGAGGTTCCCAAGTTCTCCCCCGCTGTCGACGGTACTATCCCTACTCAGCGGTAGGTCAAGGGTCAGCGTCCTGCCCAGGCGCAAGCGTTACCAAGGAGAAAAGTGCGCTTCTTAACAGACGCCGCTGTCGTCCTATAAAAATTTACAATAATTTGAAACAACAATCTAAGCCCAAAACAGGATTAAGATTGAGGCAGATCTACCTTTGTGGACATAGGGGACTTGAACCCACGAGATGACCATCACAAGATAGACCCAATGTCCAGCGGGACTTGAACCCACAGAAATGACCAATTTCCCTACTTTCTACATGAGACTTGAACTCACTTTAACTCTTTTCCTTTTCTTTGGGACTTGAACCCAGTACTTTTACTTATCACTTATCATTACTTCAACCAGCATGCTCATGAAATTCCCATCAAACTCAAAACAGACATTCACCAGTAATTACAGTGACCAGGCTTTTAATTTGACATGCCCAATGTGACACCTTTTGGAAATATATTTCAACAGGCAGTGTCTTACCTTTAAATGCCCCGGGGAATGCCTGCTCACTTTCACCACTGATTACCGTCTGCCCGTCCAATTACCACGGACCCCGGATCTCTCAAAGTTCCTCTATTCAATTCAATTCAATTCAATTTTATTTATATAGCGCCAAATCACAACAAAAGTCGCCTCAAGGCGCTTTATATTGTACAGTAGATAGCACAATAATAAATACAGAGAAAAACCCAACAATCATATGACCCCCTATGAGCAAGCACTTTGGCGACAGTGGGAAGGAAAAACTCCTTTTAACAGGAAGAAACCTCCGGCAGAACCAGGCTCAGGAGGGGCGGCCATCTGCTGCGACCGGTTGGGGTGAAAGAAGGAAAACAGGATGAAAGACATGCTGTGGAAGAGAGACAGAGATTAATAACAGATATGATTCGATGCAGAGAGGTCTATTAACACACAGTGAGTGAGAAAGGTGACTGGAAGGAAAAACTCAATGCATCATGGGAATCCCGGCAGCCTACGTCTATTGCAGCATAACTAAGGGAGGATTCAGGGTCACCTGGTCCAGCCCTAACTATATGCTTTAGCAAAAAGGAAAGTTTTAAGCCTAATCTTGAAAGTAGAGATAGTGTCTGTCTCCCGAATCCAAACTGGAAGCTGGTTCCACAGAAGAGGGGCCTGAAAACTGAAGGCTCTGCCTCCCATTCTACTTTTAAATACTCTAGGAACAACAAGTAGGCCTGCAGAGCGAGAGCGAAGTGCTCTAATAGGGTGATATGGTACTACAAGGTCATTAAGATAAGATGGGGCCTGATTATTTAAGACCTTGTATGTGAGGAGCAGGATTTTGAATTCAATTCTGGATTTAACAGGAAGCCAATGAAGGGAAGCCAAAACAGGAGAAATATGCTCTCTCTTTCTAGTCCCTGTCAGGACTCTTGCTGCAGCATTTTGGATCAGCTGAAGGCTGATCTCTCTCACCGGACGAAGCCCCCAAATGTTAGGGTTCAATGTTGAGAGAAGGAATCCATAAATAACCACAGATCCAGGCGGGTGCAATTTAGACGGCATTTTAATGAACACATGTGTGAGTTCAACAACCCAATCAGTGTTGAACTGTCTTTACCATATTCAGACAACAGTTTTATAGGGTTAAGATAGTACAGCCCCCTTTTCTGTCGCTAGGCAGATTTAAACAAAGCATCGTCACTCCAAAACCACAATGACTTTTAACATAGAACATCATCTTCGCGTCGACGGCTGATGCTTCCTGTCTCCATCCTGCCCAGGCTTATCTTCCTGGACATCAGGTGCACTTCCTCTAAGTACGTCGGCACAATTCTGCATTTGCAGCAAAAATACATCTTCACTTCTGCCCTACCAAAATAGATCTACTATGGTGTGTATGTGTGTGTGCGTACACGTGCGGGGGCGCGTGCGTGCTGTGTACTGCGTACGTGTCGTGACCTCTCCTGTACCCCAGCTCCACCTCACACCTCTGTCATAGCCAGACATAAGGCCTGAGCTTTTACACAGCTAAACTATGAGTGACTCCTAGACTAAAGGTCACACTCGAATGATGATACTCAAACCATAAAGGAAACTTACTTAAACTGAACATAAATGAAACTTAAACTTACTTAAAAGGATATAAATGATAAATGATACAAACTTAACTCTTAGCTCTCAAGGATATAAGGATATAAGGATATAACTCCAGGCATCTGACATGTAAGCAGGTGTGTTGCAATTCCTTTCAGAGCTCCTGTTCTTCTCACCTTGTATTGGCTGCTCATTAACGCCCGCCAAGAGTTTCTGACCTTCACTTGACCAGGAGCCACAGCTCTTCAATAAGCTCAAATGCAATCATGTATAAAAGATTAAAATCATTTTCATAACACAGGTTTTTCCTTTTCAGATCTGCTAATATGTTTGCTCCTCCTAATATAGTCTAAAAGCCACCCCAAGCAAAACAATTTGAACTTTCCCCTATCAGTGATCCCTCTAACTAAGTGTGTGTGTTAATCAACGATACATGCATAATAACACCCTGCTCTTAACTTGCAGTTAAACTCTGGTTTCAGTTTCACTTCTGCAAAGCATGCTCTGCAGACGCGTTTCCTGTCTCATTTTGGCACAGAGTGTATTTTCCTGTCTCTGGCCTCTACACAGATTCAACTCAACAATTTAAAGTGGTTCTTCTTGGACCTGTAATAAAGACTATAACCATATATTTGAACATCTGAATGCATCTAAATGCAGCATCACTATTAATACTGAAATGTTAATGATGATTATCAAAATAGCAGCAAATAATAGCAGTAAAATATTTCTCCCCTTCACAGAGGGTAATTACATGTCTCACACACAGTTAGGTGACATGCATTGCATAATAAATAACAAACATTATGAATAGGTTTAACGCCTCTCTGATACTTTTTTCAGGGCTGACCTATTTTGGTTCTCTGGAGGAAAGGACTTTTGGATTTCCTGCCTCGGACATGGTCAGGAACCCATGCGACAATAAGATTAGTGCTTTCAGTGACTGTAATAGAGCACTGGCTGAATCTCAGGTACCAGTGGGCTTAAGAGGATTCCTGAATTTTGATTTTAATTCAAAAAAGATTTTTATACAAATTAATGTTACTGAAAGTGTGTGTGTGTTACCTAATGATCAGAATCAGAATCAGCATACTTTATTAATCTCTAAGGAAATTATGTGGAAAATTTAAGAAATATACAAATCAGTCATTAATAAATATCAAGGGTTGACAGACACCCCCTTAAGAGAGTCCAGCTCCATCCCCACAACATTACTGGCCTTGCGAATCAGTTTATCGAGTGTTGGCATCTGCGACCTTCAACCTGCTGCCCCAGCATGCAACAGCACAGAGGATCGCACTGGCCACAACAGACTCATAGAAAATCCTGAGTATTGTTCGTCAGATGTTGACGGACCTCAGCTGCCTCAGAAAATAGAGACGACTCTGGCCCTTCCTGTAAAGTGCTGTGGTGTTTTTAACCCAGTCCAGTTTATTGTCTATGTGTACTCCAAGGTATTTATAGTCATCCACAACATCCTCACCCTGGATTGAAACAGGGATCACAGGTTTCCTGGTCTTCCTGAAGTCCACAATCAATTCCTTGGTCTTTGTCATGTTGAGCTGCAGATGATTCTGCTCGCATCATGTGACAAAGGAGTCGACCACAGCCCGGTACTCTGTCTCATCACCCTCACTGATGCATCCAACCACCATGGAGTCATTAGAAAACCTCTAAAGATGGAGGTCTCTGTGTAGGGGCTGAAGCCTGTGGTGTACAGGGTGAAAAGGAAAGGGGAGAGGACAGTCCCTTGTGGGGCCCCTGCCCATCCTCGCTCCCGAGGCATAATATACTGATGATTTGTCCTGCAGAGTTTCTGAGGAACGCGAAAGGTGACCGTCCGCGTTCTTATGCTACGCACCGCATTATGGAAATCCAGCAGAATGACACTCCCGCATGTAACACACATTCCAGCCATGTATTCCAGCCCTAACCCTAACCATGACTTTGATGACATTAGATAGTGTTTTCCAAAGTGATATAAGTAACATGTTGGAAGTGTAATATACCAGCGATTTGTCACCTAGTGTCGCTGATCACCACAGGATGTCCATAGGACCTCCGTGTACGGGCTATTTATAGTGTAAAGTAGGGCTGGGTATCGTCACTGATTTCTATAATCTGTCTATTTATTTGCTCACCTTGCAAAGAACCGCTCATCTTTAGAGGGAAATTAGAAAAGGGATGTACTACTATGCTGATAAGTTGCAGGTGTGGTTTTACCATAAAAGAAGAAGAAGTTAAAAATACACATCTGAAAGTTAAGTAAGGCATGAAGTGCAGATTAGCTGGTTTCACAGAGCAGCTGTTCGTCTTTGACTATCATAGTAAATGGACCGGTTCTTATATAGCACTTTTCTACTTTCCTGGAGTACTCAAAGCGCTCTGTACAACACGTCGCATTCACCCCATACACGCAAGCACTATTATCTATACGGTGAGTGCTTCTAACTATCATTAATACTCCGATGGATGCATCGGAGAGCAAGTCGGGGTTAGTATATTCAGTTAGGATATTTGGCATGCAAACTGAGGGAGCCAGGGATTGAACCACCAACCTTCCGATCAGCAGCTGACCTGCTCTACCTCCTGAGCTACAGCCACCCACCATCAGGAGGTAATGTGGGCGTGTTTCCTGAACTAGGTGAACAGGTGTGTGCAGGTGAACTGTATTCAAATATTTAATCATCATAATTTACAGATTATTACAGCGATCAGACAAGAACACGGTTGGCTTCAGCATGAAACATGAAAGTTAGCATGTCAGCATGACTGAAGCAAGATATATATAATAATAATATATGACTTGTACCAGAACCACCTTCAGTAAATACCGACTGTTTTTTCTCTTCCTGAGCTTGTGGAGCAAAACCTAAAAACAGTGATGGAGCAGTTTGAGGGTGTGGCTGCAAAGAGCGTCTGCAGGCGACAGCTACGCCTACTGTCTGAATGCTGCTTCTAAGAGGTTTTCATAGCTGTGATTAACGTCTTTATCAATTTCAGATTTAATCAGTAAGATTTAACCATCCAGTACAGTTTAACACCCCAAAATGATTTTACTGGAACAGTTTTCAATAGAAGAGAGCTGGACATGACACCAGAGGGCAAAAACAGAGCAGAGCTTAAAGCCCAACAGTTCACAGAAACACTTTACACCTGTGTGTGTTTGTAAAACATCTGTGTTGTGTTCAGTAACACAGCTATGAGTGATGAATGCCTTATATAGTTCAGCACTTTTAGTTGAGGCTGTCGGGAACGGTGAAGTCTCCTGTATCATGTCAAACCTGTTAAAAACACTTAGAAAGATGGAGTGAGAATACATTTCTATAATCGGTATCAGGTTTTGTTGTGGTGCTATAGACACGCACTGAAGCAGGAAGTACAGCAAAGAGCTTGTCAGGGGTGTGGCAGTCTGCCTGTGACACGTGATGACGTCACAGCCACACATCGTTTACAGGACTGTAGTTTAGAGCTGAGTTAGAGCACAAACGTGATCTTACATGTTAGCATATTAGTGGACTGCTTTAATAAATATTCTCACAGGTCACATGGTCAAGATAATTTCTAGTTTAACTCTCGATATAGGAAAATAAGATCTTACACAGTATTAATGTGACATGGAATAACAGCTTCTTTTTTCTTCTTTTAAATAATGAGCTTGGTAGAATTACATGTGTGTCACTGCAGAGCGTTGGCGGGTGTCCTGCACTACATGCAGGAACAATGTTGCCCATAAAATCTCGTACTTTGATCGTGCATTCTGTCAGAGGCAAAGGAACAGATGAACTTGTTGCAGCAGCGGTGTCCTGTTACAGCACCACTCTCACGGAGTTCTTTACAAATGTGTGTAAAGCAGGCAGCATGCCTGATTGAGATTCAGACGTGTGTCCCAATGCTTTGTAGTGTCACGTTGCCTGAAGCATGCATTACAATAATACAATACAATACAATTTTATTTATAAGCACATTTAAAAACCCGAAGGCACACCAAAGTGCTTCACGGTAATATGGAGAGTCAACATAAGTCAATAACAGGGTACAAATCAGGCACTAGCACAGACAGGATAGAGGCACTAACAGACCAGGAGAGTTAGATAAATACAAAGTCTGCTAAGACAAAAACAGCAGTAACAGCCGTCACCCATCCACATTAAGGGGACGGCTGTGGAGCGTGTGAACAGCTTCAAGTTCCTGGGAGTCCACATCTCCGAGGATCTCATCTAGACGATCAACTGCTCCAAGCTGGTCAAGAAGGCTCACCAGCGCCTCTTCTTCTTGAGGACTCTGAGGAAGAACCACCTGTCCTCAGACATCCTGGTGAACTTCTATCGCTGCACCATCGAGAGCATCCTGACCAACTGCATAACAGTCTGGTACGGGAACTGCTCCGCCTCGGACCGGAAGGCGTTGCAGAGGGTCGTGAAAACTGCCCAGCGCATCGCCGGAGCACCACTTCCTGCCATAAAGGACATCTACAGGAAGCGGTGTCTGAAAAGGGCTGGGAAAATCATCAGAGACCCCAGTCACCCATCACATGGACTCTTCACCCTCCTGCCCTCTGGGAGGCGCTACAGGAGCCTCCGGACTAAGACCACCAGGTACCGGAACAGCTTCTTCCCCACAGCTGTCAGACTCCTGAACTCTGCCTCCTGACATCTGACCCACATTAAACTCATGGACTGAACATACACACACCCACAACCACCTACACACACACACACACAATGGACAACTGTACCCTCAAACACACAATAATAACATGGACTGAACCACCACTCACAACCACCAGCACTTTATATAGCCTCTGTAGAAATTATCCACATATCTCACTTATCTTAACTGCACTACTGTATAGTTCTGTGTAAATAATCATTCTGTACATACAATAATCTTTAATCCTACAACTGTTCATAACTTACATAGTTCACATTTCTGTATAACTGTATATCTCAGATTTTTAATAGTTTTTTTTCATATTTATATCCTGTTCATAGCCTGTACATACTTATAGTTATAGCATATTCATAACATACTTCATACTGTGTACATTATAACATACCATAATAGACCCATTTCTGTAATATACTTACATATCTATATTGTTGCTAATATATATTGTAATATATCTATATCACGGCTAAAGCACTTCTGGATGGATGCAAACTGCATTTCGTTGCCCTGTACCTGTGACATGTGCAATGACAATAAAGTTGAATTCTATTCTATTCTATTCTATTCTATAATTAATAAAAAATAATAAATTTAATAAAATCTAATAAAAGATTTAAAAGTTTAAAATTTAAAAGTTTAAAAGGGTATTAACTGGTCAGGAAAGCCAAGTCAAACAGATATGCTTTTAATCTTGATTTAAAGGACTGGATAGAGTCCGAGGCTCGAATAGAAGCAGGGAGGCTTTTCCAAAGGTTGGGTGCAGCTGAAGCAAAGGCACGATCGCCTCTGGTCTTCAGTCTAAACTTAGGTTGGGCCAGGAGTAACTGACCTGATGATCTTAATGCACGACAAGGAGTGTACAAATTGAGGAGGTCAGTGAGATAGCTGGGCGCAATGTTATTCAGGATTTTAAAAGTGAGTAGCAAGATTTTAAACTCAATACGATATTTGATTGGTAACCAGTGTAGATCAACAAGAGCCGGAGTAATAGGGTCAAATTTTCTAGTTCCAGTAAGAAGGCGAGCCGCAGCATTCTGAACGAGCTGCAGCCTTCGAAGAGAGAAGGCTCGGAGACCACAGTAGAGAGAATTACAATAGTCTAACCTGGAGGTCACGAAAGCGTGGATAAGTTTTTCCAGGTCCCTGTGTGGTATATAATGCTTAGCTTTAGAAATCTGGCGCAGTTGAAAAAAAAAAAAAGATTTAACTACAGATGATACTTGCTTATCGAGCTTAAAGGAGCTATCCAAATAGACACCCAGGTTACGCATAGAATCAGAGAGAGAGTTAGCTAGGGGCCCCAGCAGGGCAACAAGCTGGTCTTGAGGAATATGGCTGTCGAACACCATAACTTCAATTTTCTGACAGCCAATCATAGCATTGTTTGTAACAGCCAGCAAAAATCTATGCAGCCACAGTCAAGCGGGTGGCCGGCTGTGCACAGCTCTCATTTGTTATTGAGTGACAGTATTTGAAGAGCTCTGATTTTGTTATTGAAGTGTATTTATTATCACCTCCACCCAGATCTGAAAGCAGTGTTCTGACGTGGTGTGTTGGGAAAGATGTAGAGAAGTATCCAGTGACAGTGAATTATGTAAACTTTCAAACACAGGGAACTTCTCACTTTAACATTATTATGAAGAGCAGTTGAAGTACGGTTCCCGAAGAGGCAGGCAGTCATAGTGATTACAAAAGATAACTACTGATAGTGAGTCTGCCGTCCCACAGAGTCACTATAACCCCACGTATTGGACTGCAGCTGGTCCGTGTCCAGCTGTGCAGTCTCAGGGTGTCACTGACACCAGGAAGAGTCGTTCAGCTGCTGCAGGCTCTGCTCAGAGCGCTCCTCCAGCCCCAGAACAGGCACAGACCTGCAGCCAGCTGCAGTCCAAAGGATGGAGGTGGGATTCTGTTCCTGTGATATGGAATAAGTGGAGACAGGATGCTAAACCCAAACAGAGAGGAGCTGAGCACACAGGGACATTCTGCTATTAACTGTTGTACGGCTGGTTCATGAAGGCAGACGTGTAGATCATTAATGTGATGTTTTAGGAGTAAGCAGAAACTACCTGGAGAGGCGTTTGTCATCAGGGCGGAGCATCCCTGCAGCCATCATGTGACACGTACATCACTAGCAAAGGTGTTTAAATCATTAACAGTAAGACAGGAAATATCCGCAGAGATAAACGAGAAACAAAGGAGTGTGTCGGGCTATAAACGTGATTACAGCTCAGAGCTCTTCTGCTCTGCAGCTTGTGTTCATGACTAACTATGAGAGACACGACAGCACTTGGCTGTAGTTTACTGTGCTATGAATACTGGGACATTCGCAGTGATGTGTTATGCTTTTGTCTGATGTGAACAAAAGATTTATGCACAGGTATTTAAATTGGTTCATGGTTTCTCCTACAGTATCATCGTTTAGAGGATATCCAAACTTACATTTTACTGACTTTCATTCGTCAGCGTTGATTTTTTATTTTTGTCAGTGTTTACGGTTCAGAAACTGCTGCTGTTTACAAGACTTTCATATTTCTAATTTCATGCCTATTGTGTTTTTGATTTATTGAACATGTGTAAAGGTTTTTCTTGCTGGAGTAAAGTTGCATTTATGTGTCTTTACTACATGTCCAAAAAGTGTTGCAGCCATCACAAAAAAAAAGAATATTTGAAGAGAATATTGCTGTTTTCTTATTAACAGCAGATAAACTGAAGAAGCTGGAATGAAGTTTTTGTCTCTGTTGTGGAAAATTCTACTTTATAATGTAATTTAGCTTTTGTTTATATTTTACATTGTAACAATGTAGAAACAGATCATATATTAATCTATATCAGGTTACTTTTGGTCTCACAGCCAAAGAGAATATATATATATATTGGGTTTTTGGCCTTTTTCAGCTTTTTTGACAGACACAGTGAAGTAAGGAAAGCAGAGAGAGAGACGTAGGAGGAGGGCCATGGGTCGGATTCAAACCCGAGCCGGCTGCGCTCAGCCCTACGGCATGTGGTCACCAACGCACTGAGCTACACCAGCAACCAAGAAAACATCATTTTTAAGGTGAGAAATTTAACCTAACAATAAAATCACTTGTAAAATTCACAGGATTCTGATTATGTCTGACTTGAAAACTATACGTGGATCTAATTGTACATAGTTATTATAAAAAACTTCTAGATCACACTCCTCAGACCAAAGTCTGTGACAGGTTTTTTCCGGTTTGGCTCTGAGTTCAGTTCTGCTGTGTTTCAGTAAAGTCCAGCATCACTGAGGACCAGTAACCCAGCATTGTTTAGATTTTTAGGACAGACGGTGTGGTGCTGCACATAGCTTTGACATGATCGCACATTTGTTCCAGACCCCCCCCCACACACACACGATTAATATCTCCCAGCAGCAGCTATCACAGCCCAACAGGCAAATAACTCGATCGTTTCACTGTTCATGTGAATTTGCAAAGTAAATGCTGTGCCGCACACGCTGTCATTTACATTTGTGTAACTAATTTAAATATTCTCCTTCTGAACGAGAAAGCCTTTCATGGCCTGAGGCCGGCCACAAAAACCCTCCTGTTCACAGCTTTCAGGCACAAACTGACTCCGAGCCTCTTCAGTAAATCCAGCAGCTTTTTAACATCACAGGAAGTCTTTACTGTCAAATACAATCACAACTATATCATTCAAATGGAACTGAACCTGAGCTGCAGACCTTAGCAAGTCCGAGCCTGTCTTCTCTTCCTTCTTTCTAATGAATAATATTTTTTACACACCGGTCTGCGTTACACACAACACAAAAGTGTATGGAGGTAGCTAATCAGGTCAGCTGTTAGCATTGAGTAGGTCTGTTGTCCTGTTGTAAAACTGTCCTTGAGTCTGTCTGTCCACGACCTCAGCAGCCTGAACCTCCTGCCAGACAGCAGCAGCTTAAACACCCCGTGTCCTGGGTGTGTACAGTCCTGTAGGATGCTGCCTGGCCTCTGGAGCCAGCATGTGCTGTACAGGTCCTTCAGGGAGGAAAGAGGATGTCCAATGACTTTTCTGGGCCATATTGATGACCCTCTGAAGTGCCTTTATGGGTGCCACGGTGCAACTGGAGAACCACACACCGATGCAGTATGTCAGCACACTTTCAATGGAGCAGCGGTAGAAGATGATCAGCAGCTCCTTCTTCAGGTCCATTTTTCTGAGGATTGTCAGAAAGTGGTCTGCGTCTATGTGCACACCCAGGAACTTGAAACGAGACACCCTTTCCACGCACTCCCCACTCATGCTGATGGGCTGTAGCACAGACTTCCTCCTTCTGGAGTCGACTACCAGCTCTTTTGTCTTGGTGGTGTTGAGGTCCAGGTTGTTGTCTGCCCACCAATCCGACAGCCTCTGAACCTCAGCTCTGTATGCCGTCTCGTCTCCCACAGAGATGAGCCCCACCACGGTATTACATACCATCACCGGATCTGGAAGCGGAGTGACGTTGCTTCAGCAGGGCCTGGACCTGTTTGGTCATCCAGGGTTTCTGGTTGGAATACACCCGGAGACGTTTGTCCACAGTGACCCTGTTGACACAGAAGTTAATATATGAGAGCACTGATGTTTCAAAACAGTCCTGCAGCTGATGTGATGCACCTTCTGGACAAGTTTTCAGAGAGTGAAAATCCCCAGCTTTAGTTACACTCCGATTCAGCAGAGACAAACACACTCACTAAAAGAAAACCTGCTCTGCTGCTACCCTCAGGGGAGGAACCACGCTGAGTACAAGAGACATTGTCGTACCAGTATCACACCAGTCACAACCAACATGACTTCTATATCATAAATAAAGAACAAACATTTAAACATCTCAGAAACTATTCAGAGATCATTTGAAGATCAGCAGCTGAATAATAAGAACAAGTGTGTGTTTCAGGACCACACGTGACAGCAGGGACCACACCAGGCTTTACTTTCTGATGACCTTTAGTTAAATATTTAATCACCACAGCAGGTGCTTTTGACCTCTGTCAGAGAAAAGGACAATACTTCAGCAGAGCCTGTCAGTCGGTGGGTTGGGCCACATTCAGGTGTGACAGGAACTCGACAGGTGAGTTTGCAAAGCAGAAAAGAAGTGCTGATTCATACCTGCACATGTAGGTTTTATTTCCTGTATAGATTTATCAAATTTGACCAATGACATTTTACAATAAAGATTGTGTAAATGGTTACCTGTCTGGGGTTTAAACCGTTGACTTATTTCCTGTTCAACAGGTGAGATGATGTCATCCAGTCTGGTAACAGGTTTTTCCAGAAGAAATAGAAGGGGAGGAGTCTGAAAGTACAAAAGATTTTTAAAAATTTTGTTTTTGATTTGGTGGTGATGCTGTGAGGAGCTCAGCTGAGACTCGGTGAGTTCACAAATCTAAATTTGGAGTTAAAGTTTGTTCGGTGTGTGAAGAGATGAGAGGAGCAGACAGAAAGGGAGGAATCCAACAGTTGATATTTAAAACATTAATAATGCTTTTACATTGGTGTCATTTTAAATGCATCACTGACTGAAGTATCTACATGTTTATCAAAGTTCCTGGTGTTCATTTTATTATTTACAATAAGACACGTGGATACTGTAAGTAAATAAACTGTCTTTGATGTCTGAATACAAGGATACAGAACAATATGTTCACCATGTATTAATGTACAAACTAATGGCAGCGATCTGGGGTGAAGAGGTTCAGCTCAGTCAGTGAGGGCACACTGCACTCCTGGTTGTCTGTAATAAATTCTGTGATCCATAAATTTCCAGCACAAAACCAGTTTGGTCACATGTGTTAAACTCACTGAATGTGGCCTCACTCACCCCACCCTGACTGCTTTTACTAACAATACTGTGAGTGTTGATATGCTGCCGTATGATACAAAGGTCACAAACTGCTTATCATGAAGTCTTAATGACTACAGCTGAGCACTTTATCATCACACCCCAGATTTAAACCTATTACTGCTGTTACATATAATCATGACACACAGCACTAATTCTGATTTTCCAGCTGTTGCTTTGAAATGATCACAGGCTTATTTACTCAGTGCTGGTATCACTCAGGTTTTTCCAGGTAAAGGTGGAGCCTGACAATATTCCGGGTGCAGGAGGAAGCAAAGCTGAGCGCAGGTGGATGTTTTAGAGAAAACGAAGTCAGAAACACGGTGAGTAATAGAATCTTTCATTTCAGTTAAAAAGGCCACATCAAATGTTTATTTACTGCTCTGTGCTCAAAATCAGTAGCTTCACATTAAACTCTCGTCTTATTTGAAGCTTGCATTTTGCTGTTATACGCATATTTTATAGTCTTTAGATCATAAAATGTCTAAAAGAGGAAATGACTGATTAAGTCTGAATGGGACTACGTGTACAAAGAAGGGTTAAATCAATTAAAATAAAAAGAGATCCTAAAGCCCAGCTCTGGTTAGGAGCCCCACTCCACCCTGAATTGGATAAGAGAAAGAAAACAGAGATGGGAGACCTGATTCTGAGGCAGCGACCTTCTCATGCAGATGGAAAATTCTTCTCCACCCGCTCTCACTTTATCTAGACCTTTTCATTTCCACAATTTTTTCAAGAAAGCTTCTTCTGTCCATTGTTAAAGTGCGTTCACTAGCCCCACCAGATAGACTTACTCTGCAACACAGCTGCTGAAATCCTGCACGTTGCTGAATCTGATTTGTTGACTGGTCACCACGGACAGCTTATAGTGCTCATGCCAGGTTGCCTGCAGAGGAATACTCTACTGTGATTGGTTCCTATATCACGGGTAGGCTGGTCAGAGAGATGGATGACCAGAGAACCAAAACTACAGCTGAGCACTTAATCAATAACACAGAAATTAAAAATTAGTCAATTGGTGTTATTATCATGTAATCTCCACTAGCTGGGTATCCAGGTCAGTCTATCAGGCCAGCCTAGCAGACAGAGGTCTCTGTCTTCTCCCTGTCAGATACTATGCCCTATTTCATGAAATGGTGGTAAACCGAAAACTCAAACAGCGTGGTGATCATCCATCCTTCACATCAACTTTTGTCAGAAAAAAAAGGACTTAAACATAAAAAAATCCCAAAGAAAGAACAATACAGTATCCACATCTGAACCAAAGAGTAAAACAGTGAAATGTGGATTATTAAATATTAGGTCTCTCTCCTCCAAGTCTCTGTTAGTACATGACTTAATAATTGATCAACAAATCGATTTACTCTGCCTTACAGAAACCTGGTTGCAGCAGGATGAGTATGTTAGTTTAAATGAATCAACAGCCCCGAGTCATTCTAACTACCAGAACCCTCGAAGCACAGGCCGAGGGGGCGGTGTGGCAGCAATTTTTCACACCAGCCTATTAATCAACCAAAGACCAAGACAGACTTTTAATTCATTTGAAAGCCTGATGCTTAGCCTCGTCCACCCCAGCTGTAAAACTCAGAAACCAGTCTTACTTGTTATCATCTATCGTCCACCTGGGCCTTACACAGAGTTTCTCTCTGATTTCTCAGACTTTTTATCTGATTTAGTGCTCAGCTCAGATAAAATAATTATTGTGGGTGATTTTAACATCCATGTAGATGCTATAAATGACAGCCTCAACATGGCATTTAATCTGTTATTAGACTCAATTGGCTTCTCTCAAAATGTAAAAGAACCCACCCACCACTTTAATCACACTCTAGATCTTGTTTTAACATATGGCATAGAAACTGAACATTTAACAGTGTTTCCTGAAAACCCTCTGCTGTCTGATCATTTCCTGATAACATTTACATTTACAATAATTGATTACACAGCAGTGGAGAGTAGACTTTATCACAGTAGATGTCTTTCTGAAAGCGCTGTAACTAAGTTTAAGAATATAATCCACCCACTGTTATCATCTTCAATGCCCTGTACCAACATAGAGCAGAGCAGCTATCTGAACGCTACTCCAACAGAGGTCGATTATCTTGTTAATAATTTTACCTCCTCACTACGTACGACTCTGGATACTGTAGCTCCTGTGAAAACTAAGGCCTCAAATCAGAAGTACCTGACTCCGTGGTATAATTCTCAAACACGTAGCCTAAAGCAGATAACTCGTAAGCTGGAGAGGAAATGGCGTGTCACAAATTTAGAGGATCATCATTTAGCCTGGAGAAATAAAAAAATAAAAAGCCATCTCTAGACCCAGCTGTCTGAGCTAATTATAGGCACATACATACAGCACAAAATCACAACAACAGTCGCCTCAAGGTGCTTTATACTGTAATGTAGACCCTACAATAATACATACAGAGAAAAACCCAACAATCATATGACCCCCTATGAGCAAGCACTTTGGCGACAGTGGGAAGGAAAAACTCCCTTTTAACAGGAAGAAACCTCCGACAGAACCAGGCTCAGGGAGGGGCGGGGCCATCTGCTGCGACCGGTTGGGGTGACTACTTCTTCAAAAAAGTTATCCTTTTACTTTACTGATTGCTTATTTTCAAAAGTACTTATTACCTAGTTACTTGGTTACTTTTAAAAAGTAAGATACACAACCTGAATTTGTAATGAAGCAATAGATCTTTCAGCCCAATTTTATTTTTTCTGCATAATCCTTCATATAAAATTGAATCAAATGGAAAATCTCTTTAAAAAAATTGTTTTATTAGTTTTCTTTCGTTCAACTTCATGCACATTGCATCAAGCAAAAATGTAATTATATGTAACACTCTTTGACTTGAAGAAATTGTTTAACATTTTCTGCATATTCCAGCATGTAAAATAAAATCATGTTTTGTGTTTACACTCACTCTTTCAAATAGATGCAGATAAAAAAAACAGCAAAAAATAAATAAAATCAAAACTCAGCAGCACTGAGTCCCGTCGCTCTTAAATCAGTTGTCACCTGTTTAGCAGGAATGGGGTGGGTGGAGGTTTGCCCACAGTGGTCATGTCAGTGGGGGGATCCGGGGGTTTCTCTGAATTTCGCATTCCCGTTGCAGCGTGTTCGCTGCTCACCCAGATTTGAAGTTTAACTTTTCACTGTAGAAGAAGTTTCCTTCCCACACAGAATGTACAGTGAATGCCAAGGTTTTTGTCACTTTTTGCGGATTAAAACTTAAAGTAATCTAGGTACATCCACACTTTAAACACTGCACACTCATACTCTCTCCTGCACTCTATATGTTATCCATTGTTGATCTGAACACGTCTGTTGCTGCCAAGGATGTTGCACACTCGTACATCATTGTACGAGTGTGCAACTCCCTTTTAACAGGAAGAAACCTTCAGTAGGACCAGCATCAGGGAGGGGCGGGGCCATCTGCTGCGACCGGTTGGGGAGAGAAAAGGAAGACAGGATAAAGACATGCGGTGGAAGAGATTAAGTATGATTCAATACAGAGAGGTCTATTAACACATAGTGAGTGAAAAAAGTGACAATGCATCATGGGAATGCCCCAGCAGCCTACACCTATATGTGTTAATAGACCTCTCTGCTGAATCATACCTGTTATTAATCTCTGTCTCTCTTCCACAGCATGTCTTTATCCTGTTTTCCTTCTCTCACCCCAACCGTTCGCAGCAGATGGCCCCGCCCCTCCCTGAGCCTGGTTCTGCTGGAGGTTTCTTCCTGTTAAAAGCGAGTTTTTCTTTCACAGAAAAAAATGGTCCTGAGTTTGATTCCACCACTTTCTTTGTAGAGTTTGCATGCTCTCCCTGGGTTTGTGTGGGTTCTCTCTGGGTAGTCTGGCTTCCTCCCACAGTCCAAAGACATGGAGTTATTGGTGAATCTCAATTCCCCATAGGTGTGAATGTGAGTGCAAATGGTTTTCTGTCTTTCTTTGTTAGCCCTGTGACAAATAGGTAGTAGCTGGGATAGAATCCAGCCCCTCTACCAACCACCCACCAACCCCCATGTGACCCTGACATAGACAAGCAGAAGAGAACTGAGGGATGAGTTTAAATTAAAAACCATTATTATTTTGCCAAGAGCAAAGAAGGATAGCTGCTACCTCCTTTTCTTATGAGCATGGAGTCACAGAGGAGGTTGATACCACTTGGATCTGGTGTAGGGACAGTTTCCTCAAATCCCAACAAACTCTTCTCTTGCTTGGATTTCAGCATTCAGTAAAATCCACCAGATTTGTATTGCAATATTGTTCAGAAGGCTTCACACTTTCATTTATGATGTAAACTACTGCATTAAGCACACAACTGTATATATTCATACCACTACGTATTTAAAGGCACATATTCTGTTCAGAGTCAATGATCCATTAGATATTATTACAAGCTGGTGTCATGAGAACCTAAACATGATAAGGTGATCAGTCTTGATGTTGTGTCCTGCTGACCATGACTTTACTGAGTTTGTTCCCTGTGGTCTGTCCTTTTTAGAACACAGTATGGCATCTGGATCTTCTAACGGAGTCCTGCGACCCCTTCTCCTCGGTATACTTGTACTGGGATGCTTTGTGACTCTGTTTGTGATGTATTTTAAACCTTATGAAGGCTGGTTATCAGGTCCTGTAGAGTCAGTGTCAGAACATGTGAAGAACCTCATCTTCACCAAGAGTGATAAGAATGCCACCATTGTGCTGATGTGGCTCTGGCCCTTTGGCAGTAAGTTTGACCTGAGCGTCTGCAGCTCTCTCTTTGAAATTGATAACTGCTTCCTCACAGCAGACAGGAACCTCTACAGTAAGTCACATGGGGTCATCATCCATCACCGAGACATCAGTGGTGACCTGTCCAATCTGCCGCAGTTGCAGCGACCATCGTTCCAGAAGTGGATATGGTTTAACCTTGAGTCGCCAACACATTCATCCAAGCTGTCTGGGATAGAGAAGCTGTTCAATCTGACTCTCAGCTATCGCCTGGATTCAAGCATCGGAGCGCCTTATGGGTCCATCGTACCAGCAGAGGGCGAGGAGAATTTTGTACCGCCCAGTAAAAACAAGCTGGTCTGCTGGATAGTGAGCCACTGGAACCCACAGCACGACCGTGTGAAATATTTCAATGAGCTGCAGAAACATGTTAAGGTCCATGCATATGGACGAGCCTTTGGAAAGTACATTTCTGACAATGACCTCATTCCCACCATCACCAGCTGCAAGTTCTATCTGTCCTTTGAGAACTCCGTCCACAAGGATTACATTACTGAGAAACTATTCAACCCACTCTCAGTAGGAACAGTGCCAGTGGTTCTGGGCTCGACCAGGCAGAACTATGAGAAGATTATCCAGGGAGACGCCTTCATTCATGTCGATGACTTCAGCTCACCCAAGAACCTGGCTGATTACCTGCTGCTTCTGGACAAGAATGAGGAAATGTACCTCAGGTACTTTGAGTGGAGGCGACATTTTAAAGTAAAGAAGTTCCACTTTCCAGCAGAATATGCATGCCTGACTTGTGATTATTTACGTAGGCACAAAGAATACAAGGAATTCAATGACCTTGATACGTGGTATTGGGGCAGCTAGAGATTTGAAGGGCTGTACGGGTCTTGTTACTTTGTTGAAGCGAGTGCTTTAAAGGTTTTGTCCTTGGGTTAACACGAAGGGTATTTTCTGTTCTGTCCTGAGCAGCTGAATGGTGTTTTTCTATTGCTTTAGATGCCCAATAAGAGATATAGCTTGTTCTTTTTGTTTATTTTAATTCTAGTTGCTGTCAAATTGTGCCAATCCTTTTTTGCCTTTTGAATGAACATGACCCCATTCACAACACAAGCTTTTGTTTTAATATCAGCTATTCATGAAGTAGCACACAGGAGACCTTGGAAAAGTGTTGGGTGGAGGTGGGCGACATAAATGTGAAAGTGATGAAGTCACCCGTGCAGTGTTTACTGAAATCCAATGTGAAATAGTTCATTAGGATAATGTACATAGTGTGTGTGTGTTTTAATTACACAGCTTTTCCTATATGTTTGTCAGTTTGCACTGCTAATCATAATGGCAACTTCACATACTTACTGTCACGGCGGGGTGCGCCGGTGTGAGGAAAGAGGTAGACCCAGATGCAGACACGGTGGAGACAAAAACGTAGTTTCAAAAATAAAGCGAGCCTTTATTGGCTGATTGCAGAAGAAAAACATGGAACTAGGGAAACTAAGGAGGCTATGAACACTGTGTTAACAGAAGGCTGTGACACTCAGTGAAGAACTATGACAAACTATGAACACTGAGTAAACTAGGAAACACAGAGAAACAATGGAGTAAGCCTACAAAAACTGTGGTGAGGTTAACAGACGATCTGACTGAGTGGAAACACACAGACTAAATACACATAAGGAATGATCAAAGGGAGTAGAATCACATGGAGAAAACAGCTGATAACAATTAACATAATGACAGGACACGTGAAACTAAATACAATAAACAGAAAACACAAAGCTCTTTCAAAATAAAACAGGAAACATAAGGAGACACAGCCATGACTTGAACTTGACAAACAAAGAAAACTTGGACAGAAAACATGGCAGAATGTAACTAGATAAGCTGAAATGAAACTAGACTAAAAAGAATAACAAAACACCAAGAAACTCAGAATACTGGGTCACATGACCCAGGGCCATGACACTTACAATAAGACATGAAACTCTTAACATCGTGCTACAATAAGGCAGCTCAGTATCTTTAGATGTCACATTCAGATGTTGTCAGAACAGCTAATTCAATGAACAATGCATTGGAACAGCACTGTCCTGTAAGGTACAAGTACTGTACCAACATTATATCCAAGATGAGCCTCTGTCTGAAAGAACATGTGAGGTTGTTTAATATTTGTTGAACTTCAAAGGGATCAGTGATGTAAAACAGCATGAAACCAAATATGTTCTTATGGAGTGTGGTTCCAAATGCCAAAGTGAACCCGGTCTGTAAACATTGCAGTGAAGTGAAGCAGAAAGTGGATCAAACCACCAGCACTTTTATTCATGTCGAGCTGCGTGACTCACTGTGTCGGTCGTCGTCTTAGCTGAAGCTATCGTGAGTCTAAAAGCTGTCTTAGACCTAAGCCCATCCCACAGGTTAACTATGAAACTGGTGGTTTCATATTATACAGTCGAGCCTCATGTATGAAAACAAAGCTTTCTTCTTCATTAGGTTCAATCCATCAATTAATCATCTTTATTAATAAAGCACTTTAAAACAACCACAGCTGACACAAAGTGCTGTAAGTGGTTGGTGAAACTAAAGTTTATTTTTAAAATGTTCTCCTTTTGGGTGGTGTCTGTGTCCTTCAGTTTTTCCTTCTTTTGGTGCACAAAAAAAAAAAGACGTGGAGCTGCAGCTTCTCCGCCCTAGTGTTTGAATCTTTGAGTGGGTCACTGCAGCATCCACACAAATTCACACAAATTCTAAACCTCTTCCTTTACAGATCTGGGTGTAAAAGTTACAAAATCCTTCCACTACTGAATTAAAAATAGTTTTGTGCGACTGCTAGAGCAGACTAGACTTGATATTAAGAAATGGCCAGCCCTACCATTGTCACTCATCGGTAGAGTGAACATAATACCTAAATATTTTTACTTATTTCAGGCCTGTGTTCATAACAGTATCCTTTTTCAAAACATTTAATCAGTTGATCTTCGCATTTATATGGAACAACAAGCCAGTGCACATAAGAAGAGAATTTCTAGAAAGACCAAAAAAGCCTGGTGTACTGTCCCCACCGAACCTTCACTCATACTGTCACGGCCGGAGCCGCACAAGGCAGACGAACTCAGAGCGAACTACAGCACAGAGGCACAGAAATGACATAATTCACAAATCTTTATTTTAATACAGAATTGAAACAAAAACAGAGGATGTTAACTCAGAACTAATGTTGCCACACTATTACCGCAAAACTAGGGCGATAGCAAAAACCTCAGCTATGATACCGCTGAACGCAGGTCGGACACATTAATGGGAACATGAAAGCAATTTTAAACTCAGGAATCAGGCTAGAAGGATGGGCACCAGTGCCAGTCAGTACAAGCGGGAGTCTTGGGCATGCTGCAAAGAAAAGAGAGGCGTTTTAATAATTCATTCCAGGTGGGGAGATATTAAGGAGGATTCTGCACAGTCTTACGGTTTTGTGGGTGGAGGCCGTCGTGAGGGAAAGACTGAAGGGTCCGGGTGAGTAGCCAGGAACACGGTAGTTGCAATCCAGATTTGATGGTCGGGGGGCAGGCAGGTGAACCGAGGAAACGCCCGCTGTGAGTAACAGGTGGAAAACAATACAGCAGCAGCAGAGGAGAATGAATATGGTCCGCGGCAAGGTTTGGCAGTTGGCTGAAGACTGTAGAAGGCAAAAACAGAGTTACGGCGTTCAAAACACCTTTACGCTTTGACAATCAATACCGATGTGGGTTAGCAGATCCCTTGGCAAGGAGTAGTGGTGAGCGCTGGCCTTAAATGCTGACAGCGTGATTACTCGCACTCACACAGCTCCGCCACTCCACCCAAGCATAAAGACCGTAACCAGAGATGAATATTCCTGCACTCACCCGGACCATGACACATACCACTGGGCTGCCAACTTAAATGCCACATCTTTGTGGTTAAAAGACCAGAATGAGCTGGAGGACGGGAGGAGCGGTAAGTGACATAAGTGACGGGAAAGGTAAATGACAGAGAATGCTGTAGGTGACGTCAGATTCTGGAGACTTGGCGGAAAGAAAGCGAATGGTAGCTTAGAATTTACCAAATGTTTTCTCAAGCTTCAAAGATACCAAATATACTAATCAATTGTCAAATAACTAGCCACATTTGCTTAATCATCTTCAACACCCTCGCCGTCATCGAAAATAAGTTGTCCAGCATACTCCCCCGGCACAACATCGCCTGCCTGCAAAGACATCCTGCAGTCCAGCTGTGATGCAAGGATGTCCCTTGCATTTCTTTTACACAAGGAATTTAAATCCCCAAGGGAATCCCTGGAGTTCAGCCAGCAGCTGGTGAAAATGCTCGCCGCTCAAAATGCCTCGCTATGGGGCTTGGTCAAGTCTCTCACTGAGAATGTAACCCAGCTTAACACAGAAAATAAAAAAATAAAAGAGACTGTTATTGATCTCCAAGCCTGTAGCATGAGAGATAACCTTGTATTTTCTGGTATCCCAGATTCTGCTGAAGCAACGGTGAAAAGCTTCATCAAAACCCACCTGAAGCTGCTGGAGGACATCGTGAAGAACATCAGTTTCAATAGAGTGGAATCAGGGCTAAGAGGTTGGGGGTCGTCCTGTTGTGGCCAAACAGAAGGAGCAGGTGAAGAGTAACGGGGAGCTGAAAGGAACGGACTTCGTGAATGAGCAGTTCCCCACTGAATCCCTTTTTCTCTCCATCTCCATCTCTAAAATTAGAAATATCCTGTCTCAGAGTGACGCTGAAAAACTAGTTCATGCATTTATTACTTCCAGGCTGGACTACTGTAATTCATTATTATCAGGATGTCCTAAAAACTCCCTGAAAAGCCTTCAGCTGATCCAAAATGCTGCAGCAAGAGTCCTGACAGGGACTAGAAAGAGAGAACAGATTTCTCCTGTTTTGGCTTCCCTTCATTGGCTTCCTGTTAAATCCAGAATTCAAAATCCTGCTCCTCACATACAAGGTCTTAAATAATCAGGCCCCATCTTATCTTAATGACCTTGTAGTACCATATCACCCTATTAGAGCACTTCGCTCTCACTCTGCAGGCCTACTTGTTGTTCCTAGAGTATTTAAAAGTAGAATGGGAGGCAGAGCCTTCAGTTTTCTGTCATGGTCCTGGGCCACGTTGGCCCAGTATTCTTAGTTTTCATGTATTTTGTTCCTTATTTAGGCCATGCTTCCTGAGTTGCTCTGTTACGTTGTTTCCTTATGTGTTTTTCCCCTCGTGACTCTTACCCCCTGTGTGCCCCTCTGTGTATCTGTGAGCCCTCGTCTCTCCTTGTGTTTTATTCCATGTTTTACCCAGCCCGTTATGTCTGTGCTCTCCCCGTGCTCTCTCTCCTCCTGTCTGAACCTCTGTGCACTTCCTGTTTTACTTTGACAGTCTCCCATCAGTGTTGCGTTCACTCCTGTTGTGTCTTGTTATGATTATCAGTGTCACCTGTGTTCCCCGTGTGCTCCCACTTCCCTCGTTAACCCTCTGTGTATTTATGTCTGCCTCTCCCTCAGTTCTGTGTCGCGTTCTCCCTCATAGCTGTGTGATTCTCCCTGTGGCTCCTTGTGCTTTAGTTTTCCCAGTTTAGTTTTGTATTGTTTATCGTGTCCCCCTATACCAGCAATAAAGCTGTGTTTTTGAGTTTACCTTTGTCTCTGCGAGTTTGCGTTTGGGTCCTTCTCTTGCCTACACACAGCCGCACTGTGACATTTTCAGGCCCCTCTTCTGTGGAACCAGCTTCCAGTTTGGATTCAGGAGACAGACACTATCTCTACTTTCAAGATTAGGCTTCAAACTTTCCTTTTTGCTAAAGCATATAGTTAGGGCTGGACCAGGTGACCCTGAATCCTCCCTTAGTTATGCTGCAATAGACGTAGGCTGCCGGGGATTCCCATGATGCATTGAGTTTTTCCCTTCCAGTCACCTTTCTCACTCACTATGTGTTAATAGACCTCTCTGCATCGAATCATATCTGTTATTAATCTCTGTCTCTCTTCCACAGCATGTCTTTATCCTGTTTTCCTTCTTTCACCCCAACCGGTCGCAGCAGATGGCCCCGCCCCTCCCTGAGCCTGGTTCTGCCGGAGGTTTCTTTCTGTTAAAAGGAAGTTTTTCCCTCCCACTGTCGCCAAAGTGCTTGCTCATAGGGGGTCATATGATTGTTGGGTTTTTCTCTCTATCTATTATTATAGGGTATACTGTACAATATAAAGTGCCTTGAGGCGACTTTTGTTGTGATTTGGCGCTATATAAATAAGATTGAACTCTTTTATTAACATCTCTTTAACTTATAATATATATTTGCTAATTTAAGGTGATGTCATAAAATAACATCATTCTCGCCACACATTTTGCCTCTCTCTATTTACAAATGCATGATGTATTTCCATTTTCACCTGTCTAAGTGTCACACACCGCGTGCATCATTAGCCATACACACACAATTTTGGGCACACTGAGGTTTGTCACATGGAATGTGAATGGAGCTGGCACCAGACAAAAGAGGTTAAAGATATTTAGCCAACTCAAAAAACTACAGGGAGACGTTGTCCTATTACAAGAGACTCACAGACCTGTCACAGGTATAAATGGATTTAAAACACCTGAGTTTACTAATGTGTTCTCAGCCTGCCATAACTCTAGACAAAGGGGGGTAGCAGTTTTAATAAATAAAAATATTAATTTCACAGTACCCGACACAGTTATAGATCCAGAGGGTAGATTCCTAATCATAAATTATCTAAACTTAACATAAAGCTATGTATTGTAGGTATATATGGTCCAAATATTGGTGACCCCTTCTTTCTTCCATGTTTTTTTAGTGCACTCTCTGAACACCTAAATTGCGTAGTTGTTCTTTGGACTAAATGAAGAAATGAACAGGCTCAACACAGCAGGAACTCAGCACAACTGGCAGTCCACAAATATAATCAAACAGTATATGAGCGACTTTGGTCTTTGCGATGCATGGCGCTCCCTTCACCCCAACCATAAAGAATATACTTTCTTCTCAGATGTCCATCACTCCTACTCTCATCTGGATTATTTCCTATCAGCAGCTCACTGCTGAGTGATATTTCAGACATTGAGATTCCCCCTATAGCTGTCAGCGATCATGCTCCTGTATCTCCACCCACCACACTCCCCGCCGGTGGCTGATGCCCCCAGCCGTCGGTGCAATAGTGACTGTTGGTGTCCGGGGCTGGGTGCTTGGGTATGCACTGACTCAGTCCCCGTGGCTGCTTGGCGGGACCTAGTGCCTGTGGCTCGGTTGGACTATGGCGCAGCTAGTCGGCAGGGCCTGCAGGCACATTACCGCAGTCCCCTGTAGCTTCTGCACCATGGCTGCTGGGTGTGCCCCCGTCTGGGGCTCCCCGTAGCTCTTTTCTAGGAGGGTGGTGCGGCTACCCCTCTGGTGGTCCTACTTGAGCCTGGATCTCCTCCATGCCTGGTTCATGTCCTGGGGGGTGGGCCTATGGCTCCCCACACCCTCCATTAGATAGTTACATGGAAAAACCTTTGAATACAAGCGCACTCACGCACAAAGGTGTGCACACAGGTGTTCACACCTGTGTGCGTGATATAGTGTGTGTTCACAGACACACACTATATCTACCTTGGCTGTTACTTTAAACCATATCATACATTGTCGGCCTTGCCTAAATGCCCCTGGGTGGGCTCGGGACGGGCTTGGGGTTCTGGTTGGTTTGTCGCCGGGGTTGTGGGTGGGTGCATACATGGGGGCCCAACCCTGGTGCGGGAGGGGCTCTGGTGCATCGATGGAACTGGGGGCTTCTTCAGATGGCGGGGAAGTTGTTACATCCTTTGCAGGTCTCTGCTTTGCAAGTGTTCACTCTGCAGGTGGGGGAAAGATCTAGCAGAGGTGGAGAATGAACTCAACCTGGGTGTCTATTGTCTTATTTAGACTGAGAGATGACTGTATGATAGGGTCAGTGTAGTTTCCTCTGCAGTGGGGTTGGGTGGGCCGCCCAGGCTCTGTGGAGCTTGGCAGTGCTGCTACTGTGGCCCCGGTCAGGATGGACCTGGGCCCCCTGCCCTTGGTGGGTACCAGGGAACGGGGGTGCCTACTGGGTTCAGTGGGGGAGGCATTCCTCCTCTGTCCCCACACTATCTTCCTTTGCTGTTGCCTCAAAGCATACCATGCATTGTCAGCCTTGTGTGCTGTTCAGTAACATTCAATATTTATTATTTACTGTTACTTATGCTTATCTAGGTGTTGCTGTGGTCTCCCTGCTGTGTTGTTCTCTTTTTGCTTGTTTTCTTCTTTTTCCTCCAGCAGGTGATCCAGCAGAGTTTTAGTGTCTTTTCTCTCTGTCCTTCTTCCCTTCTGCTTTTCTTTCCCTCTCCTTTTCTTGAACTTCTCTTGTCTATGTCTTTTCCTTTTCACTACCCCAGTCATGTCCGTTCCATTTGCAATAACTTAAACGTTAAAATAAATATGTAAATAAATATTTATATATTTATATATATTCATTCTCCTCTATATATATAAAAATAAATAAATATTTTCCACTTGGAAAAATAAATCTGTTGTGCACTTCTCTTGACCTCCAGACAACAATTCTGATTCCTACAGTGCCGAACAGGACAGGCAAAAAAAAAGAAAGACCAGAATGGTTCACCCCCATCCTGGCTTCAGATTGAATTTAATACAAGTAGGCCATGGACTTAATAAATATCAAGTCCCATCTGAGTCTAGAGAAGACATTGTGTATGATGTCTGCCCTGTTGAGTCCTACTGCAACTGTTCATATGGCTTAAGAGGACTTCTTTGCAAGCAACTAGTGTTACTTGCAAAACTAGCAGAGTAAAAGAAACGCATTACTCTGTACACTGTGAGGACTTGAAAGTGATAAAAATGCCAAGTTTGTTTGGAAATCTGTGTCTTTTTGCATCAGCTGAAAGACTTCAGTGCACTAGTTCTACGTTCTCTTACTATAACACTAAGCACTAAGCATACTGTGCTTGCCTGAAGGTGGCTTGTAGCCATTTTAAACAAATAAAAAACTTTGTTTAAAACCTTTATCAACTTTGAGAAAATGAAAAGGAATACAAAGCAAAAAAGAGAAGGGTTAAAGCCAAGTCTATGCACAAGTACAAGTAGACTCTGCATCTTGTGTAGACATTTCAAAGGGACTGCTTGAGTGCCTCCCTTTATTGAAAACTAAGGCTTAATATCTGCCTTAACTTTTTGCCAAGGAAATAGGAAGGAAGAATTAGGGTAACTTTACTGTATAAAGAGCTAACATCTCCAAAATGTCAGGAGTAGTTAGTCATTATAATAAGTGTTTGTGAACTAAAACTCAAGAATGTGGGATACTGTTTGTCCGTGATTTGGAGAGCCCAGCACTGCTCCCGATGCAGGGGAAAGAAATTCTGTCAGGGAGACCTACCTTGGCACTTGTGCAGGTGAGACAAAGGCAAGATATAAAGTAACACTAATAAGGGAAGACAAACAAAGAGCAAATAAAAATGACTTACAAAAGAAAACAGGAAATTGACTGAAAACCCAAGAGTGTGACACAAATACATTTGTATTAACACATATGTGATTCGTTTTTTAACATTTGTGCAATATGTGATATCACTTATGTAATACTGTGTGGATTAGGAAGATAAAATTTTGCTCCCCAGCCTCTTCTTAACTCAGGATACTGAACACAGTCAGTTCAGTTTTGGCCTTCTTGGTCCTGTCAAGACCCATCGCAGGTAGTTTGGCTTTACGTCCCTAAAAAACCAAAAAATAAAACAAAACCAAAAGAACAGACACACGCACAAATTTAAGTTTAATGTTTTTGTTCACACGGTGTAACTGTGTATATGTTTTAGTTCACAAACACTTCTTGTAATGACTAACTGCTCCTGACATTTTGGACATGTTAGCTCTTCATATAGTAAAGTTACAGTGGGATACAAATAATATCTATTTGTTCCCCCGGTTCAAATCACGGACAAACATCCCACAGTTGTTTATGTTTTTGAATCCATTTTGCACAGAGAGGCATTTTTTTAAAAATGTATTTATAGCAATGTTGAATATTATTACACAGGAAAAAAACAACTACACGTAAAATAATTACACCGTGATGCCTCTGCCTTTCTAAATGGAGGGACAGTAACTGCATGTGTTCAGATCAACAGTAACAGTATTTTGTCTCTATCCGCGATTGTAGAAATTCATCTCATGTAAACAATATTGTGGCGCACAGCGTGACGTAAAAAAAGGCACATACCTTTGACGCTGTGTGACGAACTCTGTATTCCTCGTCCACACGTAGACGCAAAAATTGAGTTTTCGAAAATCTCCAACCTGACAGGAGTTTTTAAAAAGCTAATTTTTTCTGTGATTCAAAACACCGTTTACGTTTGGACGAAAAGACCAAAACCATAGAAAAAGCTGCATTTTCAAAATACACGTGTAGGTGTGGATGTAGTGTAAAAGAGTTAGTAGTGTATTTTATTGTTACCTGTAATTTATTGCAGATTACTTTTATTTGTTTAATTTTTTACTAAATGTTTGAGGTGTGAAATAAACTGCAATGGAATTTGAAAACAAAATATGGGTGTGTGTGGTCAGTGAACAAACTGCTCTTCTTTGTGGACACCCATCAATGAGTGATGTGCGAGTCATGAACGAATCGTTCAATAGTCAAGTCAAGTCAAGTCAAGTTTATTTATAAAGCACATTTAAAAACAACCAAGGCTGACCAAAGTGCTGTACAATAAAATACAAATATAAAATAGTATAAAACACAGAAACATAAAATACCTCAATGATAAAACAATAAACTAAAACAATAGGTTAAACCTTGCTAAAAGCCAATGAAAAGAGGTGAGTTTTAAGAGGTGAGTTTTAATACTCGAGAGTCACTTTACTGACTCATGAATCATGGTTCACAAGTCCAACTGACTCATTCACTGACTCATTCCTGTTACTGTTGGAAACCTATTTTCATTAGTAGAAACATATCTAGCTTATAATTAAAATTGTGGAAAAAAAACAACAACAGCCAGTTTCTTAACAAAAACATTTCTGCTCTGGACTGTGTTAAGGTTCAAAAGTTGGAGAAAAGGAGTACGGAGGGCTCACAAGCAAATAACCACTCTGGTCCGGAAGATGTGATCAAAGCAAAGATTTATTGATTACACGCGTGGAGTCCGAAGCTGGGCAAAGTCAGCAATCGAACTGAACTCACGATGATTAAACAAAGGTTTTATATGGGTACAATAACAAAGCCCCCTCTTTTTTGCAAAAATAGACAAAGTACAGCTTACATCACTTAAACCACAAAATGTTCCTGCTAACTTTAACATAGTCTACAGAACACCACGTCTCATCTCCATCCCGGTGTCGCCCCACGTGACGCTTCCTTATCTTCCGTAGATCAGGTATACTTCCTGTAAGCATCTGACAATCTGCCGGCACAATTTGCAATTGCAGCAAAACACATCTTTGACTTCTTACCTACCAAAATAGATCTGTTATGGTGTGTGTGTGTGTGTGTATGTGAGTGTGTGTGTGTGTGGGTGCCTGCTGTGTAGGCTATGTATGTGTCATGACCCCGTCTGCACCTTTGCTAACCTCACACTGCTCATCTTAGCCAGACATCAGGCCATGTGCACCTACACAGCTGAACTCTGTGTGATCTCTAGGGTAAATGTCACACTCGAACCATGAAGGAAACTTACTCAAACTGAACTGAAACTTAAAACTTACTCAAAAGATATAAGGTATAAATGATAAAAACTTAAATCTTAACTCTAAAGAATATAAGTAATAAAAGATAAAAATCACTCCAGGCGTATGTAAGCAGGTGTGTTGCCATTCCTTTCAGAGCTCCTGTCCTCCTCACCGTGTATTGGCTGATCCTTACCGCCTGCCAAGAGTTTCTGACCTTCACTTGACCAGGAGCCACAGCTCTTTAATAAGCTCAAATGCAATCATGTGTAAAAGATTAAAATCATTTTCATAACAAAAGTTCTCTCTTCTCAGATGTACCAATATGTTTGCTCGTCTCTACTACAGTTCAATCATTGAAAATTACTCTGATCAGCATACTTTGTGGAAATTACAGATTACATCATGGCAAAAGCATTTTCCAGACCTCTCACTCCCCTTTTGACCTCTGACTGACCAGAGGTCACCATACTTCAGGTGCCTCACTCCTCGTCCCACACAGCGACTCCCATGTCCATCAAAGGCATCATGGGTATTTGGGCTTCTGCTCCTGGATCCACTGCCTTCGTGATCACCTTTTCTAACAGAGCTCGGGCACAAGGAATGAGACAACAGCCACAGGTCACCAAAATACCCACCATCACAGCTAATGAAAGCATAATGGGAAGTACAAACCCTTTCCACTGTCCGAAGACCGAGGTCATCCAGCCCTCCAGCGGTTCTCAATTCCCGAATGTTTGTGCATGGTCTTAGAGAGCGTTTTCAGCCCCTCTAAAGCTCGGTGACTGACCCGTCTGGAGCCGTGTTATTAGGAATAAAAGTACAGCATTGATCACCGAACATCGCACATACACCGCCTCGTTCTGCTAACAGCATGTCTAAAGCCATTCTATTCTGCACCCCATCAACGAGGTCGGACCCACTTGCTCCACTAGCCCTTCCATCCCATCTCGAGTAAGGTTAGAGAGTCTCAGCAGATTATAGTGAACATAATTAATCCTATCCACATTCTTGTTAGGGGTCACAGGAAGAGAGCAGCGATTATTGGAATATTTTCAAACCCGGCAGCTATTTGATCTGCAAGCTTATACTCATTTGGAACTCCCTGGGCACCCCTATTGAGTCTATCCAGGTCGGCGAGTCCATCCTAGGATCATAAGCATGTGTTCCCTCAGCCCCTCTTTTTCCCAGAACGTGTCTCTTGCGCCTAGCTGTCAGTGTGCGTGTGTGTCGTGCTTTGGGAATGCCTTCACCCGGTTTCCTATTAACATAAGTGGCGCACCTAGCCTCACCATTGCGCACGTCCCACGCTTCCCAGAGGAACACGAGCCAAAAGAGTTTTATGTCCGCAATAATAATAAAGCCCACTTCTAGCCCAGGTCCCAATCAAAGTGTTTGCATGACTTACATTGTTTGTGGTTCTCCCGTTTGGTAACCGAACACCAACTTGGGTCAATTTCTCCCACCTCATATTTCACGTGATCTGTGGAGAACTTAAAACACGTATAATTATCTTTTTCGGCATAAATGGTCCCGCCTTCGTATATTTATCGGTTGGGGGAAATAAACTGGACAACACCATGCAGTTTCCAGTGCTCACCACTCCTCTGGTCAGTTGCAGCATACAGTCATAGCCCCACTTATCCTCTGGATGTAGTGGTGCTGGTTCTGTGAACAAACGTGGTCTAGCCGACGCACAAGCCACACAATTTGACACCTGCTGTTCCTCGGCATTTAATGCCATCCAGTCCAGCTACAGGTTACTGTCACTGAACCCGGTGGCGCGTTCTATCAAATCCTTTGGTTTTAACCTCGTATAATCTACCGTGAGGACTCGCCTGGCTTTTGGTTCCCGTTCCTCTGGTGCTGCGGTAGACGACACGTTTTCTACTGGCTTGGGTTTTGGGTTGACAAGATTTATCCTAATTACCCCTGTCGGATCTGTTCCCACCATATCTATCCCGATTACCAGGTAAAACACACACCTCCCGGACTTTCTGACCTAGGGAGAGCATTCCAAGGACCCAGGAAAGAGTAATGGGGTTCTGAGAAGTGGAAAAATCCTCTGTATTGCTATCCCTTTTAACCCTTCCGGCACTTGCGGCTGCCACCCCACTCCGGTCCATCCTACCACATTCCCCAACCAGGAATACACCACTGCCCTGCAGTATAAGACCCCAGGACAGCGTGACCTCCCGACTGGAGTGAGGGCTCCCTCCCGTGTGCATATGGCAGGGTGACTACAAATCCACACATCATATCCCTCCAGCTGCTATTTACCCCTTCGCAATCTATCACTTCACATAAGTCAAACGTGCTCGCACTTGTGGACCCTTTAACGTAGTCCAACTCTAGCCCCTTATATCTGCTGAGACACCCATCCTTTCTACCCGAGATTTCACGCTTTGTTCTCACCCTTGGCCCCGTTTCGTGAACGATCCCTCTTGTGGTGCTGGAGTGGGCTGGCCTCCGGTCCGGACAGTTCGCTTGGGTTTTTCTGCAAAGTATAAACGAGCAAACATACGGCCATAATTAATATCATCACAGACATCAAACTCACAATAACAAGTAATATTTTAATTTGTGCCCTCTCCTCATGAGGGTCTAATTCACGGCGTGGCATTTCTCAACGTGTATTTAATGATTAAAAATAAAAGAATACAAAGCGTGATTTTTCTGAGTCTCTTTGCTGCTTGCTTTTTCTCTTTTTCAGCTACCCTTCTCCGCCCACTCAGTTTGTGGTTGCTCCTTTCTGCAGGCGCGGCGACCTCCTCCTCAGCGGTTCTTCTTGCTTCGGCCTTTCGGGTAGACTACCGATCGGCCCGTTGCACAGGGGAGAGGATTTATTTTGCCTCTTAGATTTGTTGCTCCCCGTGTCCGGTGGCGTCGGGTCCTCGTCCACTAGGCTCTCGTCTGCTGCCGCACACTGCGTCCAATGGAACCAGGTGTCGCCTTTCCCTTTCAGCTGGACCGCTGTGGCCGTCCGCCCTGTCACCTCGTATGGACCTGTCCACCTGGGTTCCTTCCACTTGCGTTTGATGACCTTTAGCCACACCGCCTTGGCGTCAGGGACCTCTCCTTTCTCTCTGGGGTTCTCACACGTCACCTGTTTTGTGAAACTGGACACAAGGGCTTTCAACTCGTTAAAATATTCAGCATGAGACCTGTTCCTTTTCTGGGGCTGCTCCGCCGAGACCACTGTCCAAGGGGCTGGAAACTGTCTCCCGTCAGCAGCTCGTGCGGGTAAAGCCTGTTGACTGATTCACAGAACATCGTATGGTCATCAAAGCAATGGGGAGTGCAGCTACCCAACTTAACCCTGTTTGTGCGCATATTTTAGCCATCTTATTTTTTAAGTTCAGATTCATTCTTTCTACTTTTCCCTGAGACTGGGGATGATACACTGTCCCAAATTTATGCTGCACTCCCAACATTCTCTCTACTTCTTGCAGATCCTGGTTTTTAAAGTGTGTGCCATTATCTGATCTAATCCTTCGGGGAAACCCGTGTCGCGGAATGTAATGGTTAATCAAACACTTTATTACACTCTTTGCGTCTTCCTTCCGGGTTGGCCAAGCCTCGGGCCAGCCGGTCAAGGCATCAACACACACCAACAAATACCTCACACCACCGGGACCTGTCTCAATCATGTCAGTGAAATCAATAACAATCTCCTCTCCTGGTCTCTCAGGCATCAAAAACTTACCCGGCTCTGGTTTCACTGCTGGTTTGGGATTGTGTGCTCCACAGATTAGACATGTTCTGGCCTTCTCCTGTACCATGTTCCTTAATTCCGGGTGCCACCATCGACACAAGTTTTTCTCCATCTGTTTTATACCCACGTGGCCCAGTCCATGAGCTTCACTTACCTTCTGCTTTGCCATTTTAGTCGTCAAAACTGGGCGCCCGTCCGGCTCCTCCACAGGCCTTCCTCCTGCCAGGCTCCTCTAGCCTGCCACACCCCCTTTTCCTCTGGGGATGCTTCCTTCTGAGCCTGTCTGACCTCCTCCAAGGTGTTGGTGCTCCCCTCCTCTTCTGCCGTTACCTGCACCATTTGTCTCTGTCCTTTGTAGCCTGCGGCCTTTTTTGCAGCTTCATCAGCTGTCTGGTTTCCTCTTGCCACCGGATTGTCTCCCTGTGAATGTCCTTTGCATTTTACAATACTCACCTCATCTGGATCCTCTAGGGCTTTCTCCAGTTCCTCCATTTCCTTCTTGTGGCAGATCGGTGCGTTGGTTGCAGTTCTGTATCCAGCTCTCTTCCACTGAGCCAGCTCCACCTGTGCGGCTCCAAACGCATATGCTGAGTCAGTGTAAATGTTCACTTTCAGGTTCTTGGCCAACCGCAGCGCTCGGATCAGGGCTATCACTTCAGCTCTCTGGGCTGACTGCTGTCCCTCAATCCTTCCTGCCTCTATTACCTGATACTCCTGCCCTACTCTGCGAACTACAGCATACCCTGCTTTAAGTCCTTCTTCATCTCTGTGGCAGCATCCATCTGTGAACCACTCCTCTGCTCCTGCTATGGGTTCCGCTTTTAGATCCTTTCTCACTTTCTCTTCAACCTGGGCTTTCTTCACGCAGTCATGTGGTTCCCCTGACCCCATTAAATCTGCCATATTAATGCCTTCATGTGTGAATGTCAGGTTAGGTGCATCTAAAACTTTGCTCAACCTCTGTTGTTTCAGTGGGGTCATTGTGAACGCCTGTGAGTTCACATAAGCCACTACACTGTGTGTGGTGAGCACTTTCAGTGGGTGTTCCCTTACTATGTGTGCTGTTTTCTGGATGATTTTTGCGACCCCTGCTGCGTGTCGTGTGCATGTTGGATGTCTTGCTTCTATTGGGCCCAGTTTTATGCTAACATACATGAGCACATCTCTACTCCCCCTTTTTTTCTGAAACAATACACCATTTACAATGTCATTTGTTTCAGAAACATCCAAATAGAATGGTTCATCGTAATTTGGCGTGGCCAAATCAGTGGCCCTCGACAAATCCTGCTTCAGTGAAATGAACGCGGACTCTGTGGCCGGTGTCCAAGACAACTCAGCCCTCAAATTTCGAGCGCCAACTTTCTTAATCAGGTCCCTTAAAGGGGCGGTTTTACCTGCGTAGTTCGGAATGAACTGTCTGCTGTAACCTGTCAACCCTAGAAAAGAAAGCAATTCTTTCACCGTTCGTGGTTTGGGATGTGTGAGAATTTGGTCTCTGTGTGTGCTCATTAACCCCACAGATTTGTGTGCAATCACCCGGCCCAGAAAAGTTACCTCCGGTCGGACCAGCTGCAGTTTTTCTTTACTGACCTTGAAGCCGCATTCTGCCAGTCGGTTCAACACTGCGGCGAGGCTGCCGTACACGCCCGCCACGGAAGGAGCTGCAATTAGGAGGTCATCAACATACTGGATTAATGTGCAGCCCTCAGGCAATTGACATGGTGACAGGGCTTCTTTCAGCACCTGATTGAAAATGCCGGGGACAGTGCAAAGCCCTGTGGCAACCGTGTATATCTGAACTGTCTGCCTCTGTATGTAAATGAAAAAATGTCTCTGAGTGACTCGTGCAGTGGAAGACAAAAGAAGGCATTAGCCAAATCAATACAAGTGAACCATTTCTGGTCCCATGTAATTGCAGTGAGAGCTGTGTATGGGTTAGGCACAGGAACAGTTTCAGTGCGTAGTATGGCATTAATAGCTCTCAAATCATGTGCCATTCTGTATTTCCCCGTGCCCTGTTTTTCAACTGGTAAAATAGGCGTGTTCCAGTATGAGTGTGATGGTTCTAACACCCCTACCTGCAACAGCCCTTCAATGGTTTCTGCAATACCTGCGTCAGCCTCTGGTTTGTGCCTGTACTGTGGTTTATTGATGGGTGCATCCGACTTCAGCTCGAAAAGAACAGGTGAACAGGAAGCTAAACCCACATCAGTTGGCCCTCTGGACCACAACGTGTCAGGCAGTTTGGGGAGTTCAGCCACCGCGTCTGGATGATCTGTTTTCTCTCTGCCATGTGTTCTGGAAATTTCTTTGTGTTCTAGAATCACAGCATCGTTAGACCAACAAAGTATACGATAGATTTTACATTTAGGAGCATACCAAACATTTGGAATTTGCGTACCTTGCCACCAAGAGTTTTCCAGCGCCCGCTTGACCATTGGCCCTAGTTCTCGTGCCTCATGACCAACATGGACCGCCAAAGTAATGTGAGGGGCTGAATCCTCTCCCACGTTGTACCAGGGCAATTGTTCATCCGTTAATTTGACAGCCGCGGCGACACCTTCTGGTCCAACGTAAATATTGTGTGTTTTTACGTTCCAAGTTTCTCCCTCTAGATCACTCTCAAATTGTTCCCTATAGGTGTCGTCTTCTTCCTTATCATAAAAAAGGGTGACGTGGTAAGGATCTCTAGGCTCAGAGTAGACGGCCAAGCTCATTATCCAGGGTCTCCATTGCTGGTATGTTCTCAGAATGCCTTCCTCCACCAGTCGTCCCCAGTATATTTCTGCTGTGGACTGCTCAGGGTCTCTGACCAGATATTGAGTCTTTGAAGGCGATCCCAGGCACGGGAATTCTTTTCCTCCTGGCAGAGAGACCGTCAGGCCGTCTGCCGAACACATAATAGTTGCTCCCAGTTTCACAAGCAGATCCCTGCCCATGAGATTTACAGGCACCTGTGGTGACACCACATATCGGTGTTTCAAAGTCTGTTTTCCCAGCTGCGTCAAAGCTGGATCAGTCAGTGGCAGAGTCATCGAATCCCGGAGAGAAACCCACAACACTGACTGTGCTATTTGAAAGCGTTGCACAGTCAGGTGTGTCTCTCAATGTGGAATAAGTTGCTCCAGTGTCCACCAGGAAGGGTAGTTCTGTACCTTCCACGGTCATCGACAGCATGGGTTCTGCCGCACCCACACTGTTCGGTCCCTCCGGGCGGCGTCAATATTGCTCCCCGTCCCAGCCCCAGTCAGCGACTGGATACTGGGCGACAGGCGCTGCACTGGGATTCGAGCCTGATGCGCCCCTGTCGCAGCTCCTCCTCTGATGTTTCCAGCGTGCCTGGGGTTGATAGCCCCGCCGTGGATAGTTACGGGGCCTCACAGGGCATTCTCGAGCCCAGTGTCCCTCCGCTCCACAGAAGAAACAGCCACTCCAACCATCATTGTCAGCTGGAGACCCCAGAGGCCGAGCTCTTAGTCCGCCCCTGCCGGATCCACCACGCCCCCTTTGCGAACCACCGGTCCCCCAATTCCCAGCGGGTCTACGTTGCCCTGGTGCGTTGGTGGGCCAGCGGTCATCAGGATAGAGATTCGGATCCAAATCCGGCCAGTCAGGCACCGGATCAGCCCCGGGCCTTGCCACCATTACCGTTTTGCTTGGTTCTTTCAGCTCCTTTTTCTTATTGTTAAGTTTGTCGCGAGCCTCCCCCAACTGCAACTTGACAAGCAGAGCCTGGGCTTCCTCGAGCTCTTTCTTTTGTTTATTCACGAATCCTGTTCCTGGAGGCGATGCACCACATGCCTCTCCCACTGCACAGAGTCTGCAACTGCAAAGTCTGGATTCTTCTCTAAGTCTGCTGTGACCTGTTTTGGCAGTCCTGCTAGAACGGGCGGAGCGGAACCACGCCCGACTTTCGCCCTCCTTACCTGGATGAATGCCTGTCTCCATCAACCACTGCTCCTTAGCCTTAGCTAAGAACTCCCCTGGTGTGTCTTTAGGGTCCCAAATTATCTTAGGAATCGTGCCGGTGTTGCGTGTTGGATACTTTTCACGAACAGCATCAAACAGGGCACTTTGGACCTCAGCAAGAGGGAGGTCATTAGCATACGTAGTGGTGCCAGCTAGCCCCTCTACATCAGCCAATCCCCCCCCCCAAAAGGCAGCGTCCAGCGACCCCGCGGAAATCACCGAGAGCAAGCTCTTCTGCTTCGGTCAGTGTGGTCAGTTTCCTCAGCCAACTAGCCCCTCCTTCTGTAATGGGCGGAAGTTGTTTAACCAATGCTTCCAAATCTCTGATTTTATATGCTCTATACACTGGTTCACCACATGGACCAGACATCAGAGGCATATTCAGTTGTCCCTCCTGTACTCCTCTATCAAAAATTACTCTTCTATTTTTCTTCACCTGTGTCTTTCCCTTTGATGGCCCAAACATTGATCTTCTCCGACCTGGAGGGGCCTGCTTCTGTTTTCCGCCTTCATCCTTTTTACTTGCGGTTTCTCAGCCTTATGCTTGGACCTGGGTCTGACTCAACTTCTCCCTCTTGGCTGCTTCCTCTTCATCGCCATCCTCCTCTTCATCACTCCAGGAGACCCCATCCTCTATTTTATCCTTTGACCAGTCCTTAAGCATTTTCCTCTTCGCCAGTTCCAATGCTTTGAACACCTTCACCAATGCCTCCGGCTCCTCATACATAGGACCATGCACTTCTCCTTCCCAGCGTTCCCGGTCGGGCATTTTTTCTGCTCCACCCGATCTCCTCATCTGGGCCTGTCCTTCCTTCTGCGGACCTGGCGATCCCTTGTGCTTGGGCCGGGCTCCCAGCTCCATCGTGGGCCGCCCCTCCTCTCGGGTGTGCATCCCCTCCTCCTGTCTGTCCTGTCTTAGCTGATCCAACAGGTGTTCCTCGGACGGCGTCAGCATATCACTCCTAATTCCCCTTGGTGGCGAGGTTGGGCCTTCATCTGCAGCTGAGGCCTCCAGTCTCCCACCTTCACTAAAGGGCTGACGCCCCTACTCTTACTTCTTCCTCTTGTCTCCTTATGTGTCCACCAGTGTATTCAACATTCACCACTCCTCCCAGGACTGTTCCTATTTGTCCTTTAGGCCCTCGCACCTGTCCTCCATCCAAAGTCATCACCGGCATGGCATAGGGTGGGGTGGGGCACTGGCATTAAATTAGCCCATGGGTATATTTTGGGTGTTGAGGGTCTAGCAGTTTCCTCTGTTTTTGTGGTCAAGTTCCTCATTTGCTCCTCCAACTTCTTATTTTCCTCTTTTAGTTGTTTTACTGAAGCCATTATACTCACCATATCCCTGCTCTGACCGTGTCATCCTCCTTCATCCAAGATTTTGCGGCATTCCACAAAAACAACCACTTAGAGCACTTGTCATGCACTTCTCTGAGGTCCTTCATTTCTGCCTTGGTCTTTCTATTCACTGAGTGACCCACAGACTCCTCTTCCAGTTGCTTCAGTTGTTCTTCACATCTTTTCCCTTCAGCTTGAAACACCAAGCTCAGAGCTATTTCATCACTCAATTTCTTTTGTTGAGATGTGATGAGCTTACTTACCTCAAGCTCCATAACCTGACATTCTTTTTCAGCCGCTTTTAATGTTCCAGCATTAGCCAGTCGAACAGCTTTCTTCAGCTGTTCAAGCTGAGCCTTCAAGGGCTTATACCCTTTTATTTCACCAGAGGTCGCCCCTGTCACCCATTCTGCCACACACTCACTCACCTCCTCCTATGACGTTTTCTAGCTCCGCCTCCTCAGTTACTCTGTTGTACTTCACTTTCGGTTTCCACAACCCGTCTCGCCACTCTGACAGCCGCTTCCTCGTCTTCTCCTGCTTGGTGACACACAGAGTTTAACCCAACTTATCATAAGCCATCCGTGACTTGACCACCCGTTCATCACAACACACTTCATCTGTTCTGACCGGGTTCCACCTTTACACGCCCTCATCCAAGCATGTCAAACTCGGCACCCATCTCTGCCGCTTCCACCAGGGAGACAAGAAACTCCGCCCGCGTTAGATGGCACCCACCCCGGTTATTTTCATTGTCCGCCAGTTCCATTAATCCCGTGAACAATAGCAAACATTTATTTACATACTCATCCAAATCATCTAACTCAACTGTTCCGGATATGGACACTTCATACGGGGCATTCTCCGTTTCTCCATGGCAAACACAGTTAATTTCAAACACCCCTTCCACGAGTGAAATATCCACTTTACAGAACGCCTCCAACAGCATTTCGGTTATTTTCCAGCTGATTGTTCCCTATATAAACCTCAAGTCCAGATTAACACTCTTCAATTTTAAACCTTATTATTTCAACCAACCAACCCGTTTTTATTTTATTTTATTTTTCGTTTCTTGCTTTTACTGGTAAATCAACACCAACTCCCCTCTATTGTATAACTCTTCTACTGCTAATAAGTCCACTTTATTGCGTGCTCATTTCACTGTGATTTTTCTTTTTTCTTTTTTTTTTCTTTTTAACACTCAATCCTGTACTTTTATATCTATTAATCTGTCACGCTTATTAGTGGCTCATGATTGCTTAAGGCTTATGTCTGAACTTGACCACCGAGCCGGAGTATCATTCGATCCTAACAGGACGACCACTCCATTTTCTCTGGGTCAAGACAGCTCATTCGTCTTTAACAATTCTCTACTGATATGTCAGCATGCTACAGCCCAACATTATTATATGGCCATGTGCTTAACAAACTCAAATCATCCGATTAAACTTTGTGTACTTTATCTTATCTTCACAATTTAATCTCAAAAGGTCATCAAAACTTTTTTTTTTTTTTTTTTTTTTTGTAATCAGTCCTATCACTACAACATAGGCCGCAATGAGTTATACTTAAATGCACCATGTGTTATTATGCACAGTAAAATTTGACCGGGTTTCTCAGAGGTACTTATCTGTTTATTTAAGCCTCAGGTAAAAACACAAGAAAACTCAAACGTCAATATCACCCGTTATGTATTGCCTAAATTAAAACAGCTTTAACTTCAAATCATCCAGCTTTGCATCACAACAACATTCAAAACCCAGCTCATCAATAACATCATTGCAGCAATGAAACAAAGCCCCATGTATATCCCCATACAAACAAAGCAACGTAATATTTACAGTCAGTTAACCATATGTATAAATCATGCTTATGACCTCAAAAACACTTTAAACCAAAACAGAGATCCTTGTGCGTTTCACAGCGGCCAACTCATTTGCATATGTTCGTACTTTCACCGTCCGTTACCCGGTCCAGTGGTACTCTATGTCAAAGGGACTAAAGGCATGTTGGCAGAACGATAAAACGCAGTGGCAGCTTCACCTGGATCTCTTTCGTGTGTCTCAATGTATTTTTCCAAACACCGGAATATCAGGAAACTACGAAACAGAAAGTTAAATAACTGTAATTCTGACCGTGTTATATCTGCGGACACGGTAAAACCATAATGGTTCTGCGGCGTTTCAGCCCAACAAATGCATCTCATATGAATAACACTCCCGTGCGTGAATATTCAATCTGACAAGATCCAGAAACAAACATCCTTTTTTATCTTAAGAAAAATCAAATCACAGTTCATATATTCTATCTCAAAACTCAGCAAAACAGTCATACACTCATGTCAAAAATTAAGACTTTACTCACAAAATGGTAATAAACAAAACCAGCATTTTAAATACACGCATTCAGCAATACATAACAATTTCTATAAACTTCCCAAAACTCTAGGGATTTCGCAGCCACGTTCTTTATTAAACAACTGTTCAAACTCCTTCGTGCACTCACGTTAGCAGCCGTTTCATTTACATAGACACAGGTTATGTGAAAATAACTCACAGAGCTGCAGCATTCTCTCCCTCAGTCAAACTCATCACGCACTCACACACTTAAACGGTGACCCTTAAGCTCGGTCACTGATCACACATTCACCACATTTAATTCGACTCTATTTATCTTCTCATAATATGCAAAACCAACCTCTCAGTTACAGACATTTTAACAAAATTTTTCAAACAATAGTTACACATTCAATCCACTCGAAACCGAAAGCGATAGTCACTATGAGCGTCACTGCTCCTCATTTACATAGACACACACCATCTAAAAATAGAAGTCAGCAGGCAGTGTTTCTGATACAGAGACTCCCTTCAGCCGAGGATTTCTTATTCTTATTATTATATTACAGAGAGACGTCCTTATTTTACAACTGCACAGATTTTTTTTAGGCCTCTTAGCTCCTACCAATTTCGAAAATTTACCATAACCGACTCGAACGGGTAAACCTCAGGTTTTTTGCGACCAATCCAGCAGACCAGACTCGAACTGGCCTGTCCAAATATCTAGTCCTAACTTAATTTACAGGTAGCCAAATAAGCGCAAGAATAGGGGACTTGAACCCCTAGCAATTTTGGAAATTCCCCAGTTTTCCCCGGTTTGTCGTGCCGTACTATCCCATTAGTCGCCGCTAGGTCAAGGATAAACGTCTTTATCCAGGAGGGCGTTACCTCCGAGAAAATGCGCTTCTTAACAGGCGCCGCTGTCGTTCTAGAAAAATTTATAATAATTTAAAACAACAATCTACATCCAGAGCAGGATTAAGATTGAGGCAGATCTCCGTTGTGGACATAAGGGACTTGAACCTGAACTGACCATCACACGTAGATCAAATGACCAACGGGCTTCACCCACACAATAATCAAATTCCTACCACACTAAAATTCTCTCAGTACTGTCCTTTATTAGTCTTCATTATCCTTATTTCAACCGATATGCTCATGAGATTACAATCAGAATCAAATCAAAACAGACATTCATCAGTAACTTTCAGTGAGTAGACTTTCTAATTTTGTCGTGTTCAATGTGACACTTTTGGAAATTCACTTCAACAGGTAGTGTCTTACCTTTTTAATTAAGCGGCGAATGTCCCCTCACTTCCACCACTGATTTCCGTCTGTCCGCCTGACCACCTCGGACCCTGTCCAGCGCCTCCCTGGTCTTGTCCTTTCTCCAACCACCGGAACGAGCCCCCAAATGTTAAGGTTCAAAAGTTGGAGAAAAGGAGTACGGAGGGCTCACAAGCAAATAACCACTCTGGTCCGGAAGATGTGATCAAAGCAAAGATTTATTGATTACACGCGTGGAGTCCGAAGCTGGGCAAAGTCAGCAATCGAACTGAACTCACGATGATTAAACAAAGGTTTTATATGGGTACAATAACAAAGCCCCCCTCTTTTGCAAAAATAGACAAAGTACAGCTTACATCACTTAAACCACAAAATGTTCCTGCTAACTTTAACATAGTCTACAGAACACCACGTCTCATCTCCATCCCGGTGTCGCCCCACGTACGCTTCCTTATCTTCCCGTAGATCAGGTATACTTCCTGTAAGCATCTGACAATCTGCCGGCACAATTTGCAATTGCAGCAAAAACACATCTTGACTTCTTACCTACCAAAATAGATCTGTTATGGTGTGTGTGTGTGTATGTGAGAGTGTGTGTATGTGTGGGTGCCTGCTGTGTAGGCTATGTATGTGTCATGACCCCCGTCTGCACCTTTGCTAACCTCACACTGCTCATCTTAGCCAGACATCAGGCCATGTGCACCTACACAGCTGAACTCTGTGTGATCTCTAGGGTAAATGTCACACTCGAACCATGAAGGAAACTTACTCAAACTGAACTGAAACTTAAAACTTACTCAAAAGATATAAGGTATAAATGATAAAAACTTAAATCTTAACTCTAAAGAATATAAGTAATAAAAGATAAAAAATCACTCCAGGCGTATGTAAGCAGGTGTGTTGCCATTCCTTTCAGAGCTCCTGTCCTCCTCACCGTGTATTGGCTGATCCTTACCGCCTGCCAAGAGTTTCTGACCTTCACTTGACCAGGAGCCACAGCTCTTTAATAAGCTCAAATGCAATCATGTGTAAAAGATTAAAATCATTTTCATAACAAAAGTTCTCTCTTCTCAGATGTACCAATATGTTTGCTCGTCTCTACTACAGTTCAATCATTGAAAATTACACTGATCAGCATACTTTGTGGAAATTACAGATTACATCATGGCAAAAGCATTTTCCAGACCTCTCAACTGGAAGAAAAAACCCTGAGTAGAAGCTCACATCAACACAATAGCTCCTCGGTTCACAGTAGCATCGCTCTGCTAACATGCTAACAGCACATTTGAGTTACTCACCCCCTCCCTTCCTGTGTGGAATCGTAGCATGAACGTATCACTCACTGGCTGTGTCCGAATTCAGGGGAAGGATGCTTAAAATGCCATATCTGGAGGCAATGATGTCACAGCGACGCGACGAGGACTGTCCGAATTCAAAGAGCACTCAAAATGTGGCGACAAATGTGTCCTACTTTTCCGCGAATTTGAGGGTTAGTTGTGTCCGAATTCAGGGGAAGGATGCGCCAATGCCATATTTGGAGGCAATGACGTCACGGCGACAGACGAAGGCTGTCCGAATTCAAAGAGCACTCAAAATGTGGCGACAAATGAGTCCTACTTTGCCCTGAATTCTAAGGATGGTCTGATGTATCCTTCGTGTCCTACTATATCCCAGGATTCATTGCGGGTCATAGAGGAGATTTGTTTCTGATAACGATGGTGGTCGAAGCAGGAGAGGAAAACACTTTCAAATGTAAGTATATGAAAATCTGGTTGTACAAAAGTTAAATTGTTATAGCGGTCGTTTTGTTAAGCTTTGGGCATCTGCATAGACATGTTTCTTTTCTTTAAAATAACCGTAAACCAGCTTGTATCAGGGGTCCCGCGATTTTTCATGTATTGCCGCTTACATACAGCTAATTTTGATTTTTTCGAATTGGTGATATGTTGTAGGGAACAAAGACCAAACAGCTTAATTTATTAAAACGAGGAGAAAACGATCACCTCTTCACTGGGGTGAAGAATTGGGCCGCTACGGCGTGGATGTACAAGAATAAATCAATTTACGCATCGTATTCATATGAGTGCGGTCCTATTAACCCTCATGCTGTACAGCAGCGGTCCCCGACCTTTTTGAGCCACAGACCGGTTTATGTCAGACACGGAGCGGCCTTTAAGGTGTTGCGGATAAATACAACCACATAAAATGATCCGACCAAGACAAAAACTGTGGTATTTTGTAAATATAATAATAAACGTGACTGTACTGTGTAACTGTGTAACTTTATTAGCAGCGTCCTCCTGAAAATGCGCCAATATTGACAGTAACATCCTCCTCTCTGCCGCTTAATGCTCTCTGGTCGCTATGGTAACGTGTAAATATTTCTTTCAAAATAAGACACACAACTACAACAAGGGAAAGACTCAGGGAAACCGAGTTAACAATAAAACCCCTGAAAACCATAAATTTCACGCCGGAGCCTCAACTCTGTGGCCCGGTACCAAACGACTCACGGACCGCTGCTGTACAGAACCTGTGATGTCCAGACGGTGTTCCTCTGGTGTTCTGCTGTGAAAACCTTTGGGCTTAGGGATTAACATAGTTGCCATGGTGTCTTATCTTCTCTTATTTGTTGTGTGTGATCAGGACAATTCTGGAGAAGATGGGCCTGCAGGGGAAAGTCACCCTCTTGCAGGCCAGAAGACATGAGATAACTTTAAAGAATACAAAGTACGTATGTGTGTTATCAAGAAGATAATTCTCAAGAACACAAGTTAATAAATGTGCAATTACTAAGAGTTGTTGTGGTGTTTTTATTTGCCTGCTGTCATTTTTGATTTCCTCTGCCTTTAGGATTGCAAGTATCCAGGCTCAGGAGAGGGGGTCAGTGGGAAGCCCACTGCTGCTACTTGGCCCTGGTTTGCCCTCATGGATGAGGTGATAGGACAGATGCCTTCCATTACGCCTCCTGTCCTAATTTCCTCTCTCCCTGAGGACACTCAAGGGCCAAGCGCAGCAGTGGGTGACCAAAACGACAGCGATGACGAAGCAGCTCAGCCACCTACGACAGGGAGAAAGAGGAAAAGAGACGGGGATGATGAGCTGCTAGACTTCATCACAGAGGGCATGAGGCAGCAAAGAGAGGCTGAGGAGAGGAGAGCAGGGAGAGGACGGACAGACTGTTTTCACTTCTAGAAAGATTAGTTCCCAAATGAGTTATGTATTGAGAAATTTATTTATTTGAATATATTTGTTACATTGTTATATGTGTTGCATTAGTTTAAAGGTTTTATGTTATTAATAAATTGATTCAAACAAACAGTAATTGTCACTGAACTCAATTTAATTTACAGGCATTTGTAACACGTATGAACATAACGCTAACTTTGAACAGTATTACTTGGATATTTATTTGATAGCAATAAAGTAAATAACAATAACAATTAAATAAGAATATTTCAAATACACAGTATGTAAAGATGGAAAAACAATATTTTCAGTTGTTCACACAGGATTAACCTGAGTGACCTGTTCCTGGACCGTTTCTTGAACAACTGTAATAGATTACAGGAAGTCTCTGGCAGTGTTGCTGAATCTGCCCGAGCAAGATCAGATGTGGATGAGCTGCTGCAACTGAGACCTGCGGTTTGTCTTTTCTGGTGGGCGAGTGGAGAATCACACAGGGTGGTCTGCAAAGAGAGCTTCAGGATGCTTCCTCCCACTGTCCACTGCATCGTCCATCCACAGGGTTTGCAGGGCTGGCTCACTCATGGCTGCCACACCACTAAGATGTTTACAGAGATATGCAAGCAGGAGATGGTGGATGCTATATTATTAGTATAATACTTGTAACTCTGTAGCAGACAACAGTTTGATAAAGTGCTATGTAAAAAACCAAACAAACAAAAGATTAGATTTTATACGTTTCAAAGATATTTAGTTTATATATTTTATATGATACAGTACATGTGTGAGAATGACCGATGTTGTGGCAAAAAATGATCGTCTGCCAAAAACTGATTTCCGTTTTTTGCCCTAAACTGATTGCTCGTATTTAACCTGCTATGAATAACTTGTTGGTCTATAATACGTGAAACATGTCAAATGTGTCCCTCATTAGTGATATCACGTCACCTGCCACCAGCAACATTCCTGTAACAAGGTAGAAGCTGCAATCAGTTTTTGGCAGTGACTTTTATATATCCTTTATTTATCCAGTTAAAAAAAAATCTTATTGACATTAGAAATTTATTTTTTAGGAGTAATCTGGCCAAGAGGACAGCAGACAGCGCAACAAATATATCAATTGTACCTACATTATAACCAGAGTTATAAAGATACTTGAACAACAGGTAATTATTGTATATATAAAATCCCTTAGTAAACCATGTTCACCGAAGTCTATTTACCAACATACATAAAGATATTACACATATTACACTCGGAAACATTGGAAATCAGTTTTGGCAGGCGAACACTTTTTTGGCACAACGCCGGCGATATTTCAATTATCCGTGTAATTAGCTACGTAATTCCTAAATGCGTGTAGATTAAAGGAAACTAGAAAGCGAAAATTTCAGAAGAAATTTTATGTGTGCCTATGCCGCTGCTAATCACTGTAGTTGCCATTCATACGGCTACAGAGAGCAAAACTCAGAAGAGCAGCCATTCTCCACCATGAACTATGGTAAAAACAAACACCGCTCACGCTTCACAGATGACAGCGTACAGTTTTGTGTAAAGATGAAGTTACTTCGTACAGCGCCGATTTGCAGACGCTGTGCACACAGGTTCATGAGCAGAAGTCCCATTGTACCACGGCAGACCCGACAATGTTTGCATGAACACGCTTTGAAGCATTACATTATGGACCACTTTTCACACATGCATTCACTTTTTGTTTTTTGTTATTTTTACACAGTGTTCTGAATTATGAACAATGGTCTACAGCCAATCTTGTGTATTATTATACAAACTTTGGTTGTGAGATTCAGATAACTATTTAATAAAAGCTAAATATTTTATATGAGAGTAAGAAAGAAAAGTATATCTTTGTGTCCACCTTTCTCTGTTAATGCCCTAGCTGCCCCTGCACAGTTACCAGCTGTCAGCTACACAAAAAGGAGCTTGGTCTTTGTCTCTCAGAAACAACTCATAACTTCCTTCAACTCATTCATGTCACCTAAAGTGTAAACCTGTTTCTCCATCACCAGTTCAGCTCTGATGATTCAGTAAGGACATCTCCTGATTTCATCTTCATGCTCCAGCAAACATCAGCTGATACTAGAAATTAAAATCAAAAGAATTCTAACAACAGCTGATCAAGCTTAAACGTGCTGCTGTTGTTTAGCGCGATAAATAAGAGCAAACAGCCGATCATTGATCAGTTTCATGATTGACGTTTCAACACGCGAGAGAATGACAGGGAGGCTTCGTAACGACAGAATAAATCATAATGTTTTCTCTGAATGTGGGACGATTCCGCTTTATACGGCACGGCAACTCTATGAACTAACCCTAATGAATAAAATAAAGTCCAACGTCAGTAACTTAGTGCGCACACAGCTGTATATAAACTCCCGTGGCATTACGATTGTAAAGGTCAACGAAAATAAATTACACCTAAACTCGGTTTATATCTGACCCAAATAGAGTGCAGTTCATAACTTCTTACCTGAAATTCAGTTCACCTCACGCTCCTGCCTTCGCTTTCCCTGATCCACGATTGACCTCCGCGTTAGCAAACACCGGTCGATCGGCGGTCGCGGCATGTCCTTTCTGTCATACACCGGTGGATAGCTGCCCACTGTTGTAGCTCCGCATTATAGCACCACCAAACAACTCAGTTATTTTTTCCACATCCAGGTGTAACTCCGATTCTGTGCGAGCATTTGCGAGAGACCGGGAGGTGAAAGGAGAGAGAGTGTCCCCTCGCTGTCCATTTGCAGCCAAGTGCGGCAGCTAGCTAGGTAGCCGGCTAGCTGTCAGGCAGGACCGAGGTCGTCAGAGCACTGTCGCTAATATGGGATGTCTTGATAAAACAAGCAGATATTTGAAGTTTACACACCTACATTCTCGCCTGAAAATATCTTAAAAGTTTATTTTGTGACCTAGAAACACTAATAAAAGACATAAAACGAAGTGGTGGCTGCCATTGTTTAACTCGGCAGAGGTGTGCTATGAATTGTGGGATATGGAGTTTTCCACCAAGCATAGAAGCCATTGTGTTTACCGTAACTATTCAATGGTTCGCGCAACCTTAAAACCTCCAATGGTTCCTGAAAGCAGCGAGGCTGTGCGCCCCATTGATATTGTCATCATTACGGTATCCAAATAAGGGTAGACAGGCTGTACCACTCCCGGCATACCACTAGAGAGAGCCAACACACCACAAATGAAGTTTGAAATTTGTTTCAATGGGACCAAAAGATGGCGCCAACACACCACAAATGAAGTCTGTTTATTTGGCGCCAAAAGATGAATTGGCCTAAATTTGCACTAAAATATTAATATTTAAAAACTATAAAAGTCATAAACACCAAAAGTCATGACATAATAGTCCAGCTCCAGCCGCACAAAATGATCTAACATATGTAACCCTAATGTCAAAACTGTTCGGCAGAGGAGCGCGGGAAAATTTTCACTAAAATATTAATATTTAAAAACTATAAAATTCATAAACACCAAAAGTCATAGCACACCATTCCAGATCCGGCCGCACAAAAATGAGGTAACATATATGAAGCTTGTCTCAAAACTGCGGGCGAGATTCGCTGCAAAATTTCAGGCGGAAACTGGAGAATAATAATAACTAGAAAAATTTGCATTTCCTGCGAAAATGCTGTGTGGATGCCTATAACGCTGAAGTTGCCTGCTGAAAATGACTGAAAAAGATGAAAAGCTGCAAAATTGTATGGCGGTAAAGAAACTGAAAAATTATGCTGAAAACAAGTGAAAAAACAGAAACTTTTGCTGAAAAGAGGTGAAAAGGCAAAGATTCTGCTTCAAAGGGGTACAGAAGTTCAAATTTCTACTGAAAAGAGGTGAAATGGTTTCCTCTGAAATGAGCAGAAGATACTGAGATTTGTATTGATAAGAGGTGAAAGGCTGAAAATTCTGCTTAAAATAGGTGAATCAGCAGAATTTCTACTGAAAAGAGGTAAAGAAGTAGAACGTTGCACTGAAAACAGGTGAATCAGCAGAATGTCTGCTAAAAAAGAGATTTCTGTTGAAAACACCTGAAAAAGCTGGGATTTGTGCTGAAAAGGGGTGAAAACACTCACAATTCTGCTGAAACGGGGTGAAGAAGAGGTGTTGGGCTGTTGAGAAGAGTTAAATAAGTTGAACTGATATGTTTGAGTACAAATACTATGATTTGGCAATAATACTGCGTTTTAGCACAACTCCTGAGATTTGATTGAAATACTATGATTTAGAAGAAATATTATGACTTTGTACAAATACAATGTTTTGGCACAAATACTATGATTTGGCACAAATACTATTATTTACCAGAAGTACAAGGTTTCTGCAAAATACTATGATTTTGCAGAAATACTATGCATTAGTAGTAATACTATAACATCACAGATATATGATGATTTTGCAGACATTCTGGTTTTACACAAATACTATAATGTGGCAGTATACTATGTTTTAGCACAAATACTATGATTTGCTATAAATACTATGATTTGGCACATATACTATATTCAGCAGATATACTATAACAAAACAGAAAGTCTATGACTTAGTAGTAATGCTATAACATAATAGATATACTATGATTTTGCAGACAGTCTATTTTTTTCCACAACTAGCACAATATGGCAGAAATACTATGATTTGGCACAAGTACTATGATTTAGTACAAATACCATGATTTGGCAATAATACTGGGTTTTAGCACAACTACTGAGATTTGGGTGAAATACAATGATTTAGAAGAAATACTATGACTTCGTACAAATACAATGTTTTGGTTCGAATAATATGATTTGCAAAAATTCTACGATTTCGCTCAAATACTATGAAATTGCAGAAATACTATGATTTTGAAGGAATACTATGATTTTGTAGAATTACTATGCCTTAGTAGTAATACTATACCATAACAGATATACTGTGATTTTGCAGACATAGTATGTTTTTGCACAAATACTACGATTTTGCTGAAATACTATGAAATTGCAGTAATACTATGATTTTGAAGGAATACTATGATTTGGTAGAAGTACAGTGCCTTAGTAGTAATAGTATAGCAGAGCAGATATACTGTGATTTTGAAGACATAGTATGTTTTTGCACAAATACTACGATTTTGCTCAAATACTATGAAATTGCAGTAATACTATGATTTTGAAGGAATTCTATGATTTGTTAGAAATACTATGCATTAGTAGTAATACTATAACATAACAGATATATGATGATTTTGCAGACATTCTGGTTTTACACAAATACTATAATGTGGCAGTATACTATGTGTTAGCACAAATACTATGATTTGCTATAAATACTATGATTTGGCACATATACTATATTCAGCAGAGATACTATAACAAAACAGAAAGTCTACGACTTAGTAGTAATACTATAACATAATAGATATACTATGATTTTGCAGACAGTCTATGTTTTTGCACAACTAGCACAATGTGGCTGAAATACTGTGATTTGGCACAACTACTATGATTTAATACAAATACTCTTATTGGCAGAAATACTATGCCTTAGTAGTAATACTATAACATAACAGATATACTGTGATTTTGCAGACATAGTATGTTTTTCACAAATACTACGATTTCGCTCAAATACTATGAAATTGCAGTAATACTATGATTTTGAAGAAATGCTATGATTTGGTAGAAATGCTATGGCTTAGTAGTAATACTATAACATAACAGAAATTTTAATTGGGCACAAATACTCTAATTTGGCACAAATACCATGATTTGGCAAAATATACCATGATTTGGCACAAATACGATGATATGGCAGAAATACTATGATTGGGTACAAATACTATGAATAGGCACAAGCACTATGATTTAGCAGAAATACTATGTTTTAACATAACTAATATCTTTTCACAGAAATTTCTGCTAAAGGTACTAGTTCTGCTTTTAGCAGAAATACTGTAAAATACTATGATTCGGGATAAATACTATGATTTGGCAGATATACTGTAATCAGCACATATACTATAACATGACAGAAATTCCTCCACTTATTAGTAATACTATAGCTTAACAGAAATGTTATGTTTTGGCACAAAAACCATGATTTGGCAAAAATACTATGATTTAGCAGATATACTATGATTGAGCAGAAGTACTAAGATGTAGTAGAAGTACTTTGATTTAACAGAAATACTATTATGGAGTAGTAATACTTTCTGCAATCAGAGGTACTGCTTCTGTCTGCTTCATCAGGCTGTGTACTTGTATGTATTTCTGCCATGGAGCGTTAACAAGAATCTGAGGTCCGTATTAGACAAACTGCTAACATCATAAAACTTTGCAGAATTGTAATAAATTAGCAATATAAATTACAGGTCTGTGATAGTGTATAAATTTGTAGTGAAAAAAAACCATGTGGACCAAGGTGGAATTGAACCCACGACCTTTGGGCTGCAGACCTGTGTCATTACCAAATGCGCCACCGGCAAAGAGAGCCAGTGCCTGGAAAACAGGGAGATGAGCAGTCAGAATTAGATCGCGGTGAGGGCGTAAAGCGCCGTTTTCTGGAGTTACAAAATGTCGTGTAACTCAAAAACTAGGTGGGATAGAAGCACAATTCCTTTACTGGGTGAATCAGCAGAAATTCATGAACTTTGACTGCGATAGCTCTTTGTACCTCCGTCATGGAGATATGACGAGAGAAGAAATGGCTTCATTTTAAGAGTTTGAAAACAAACGTAATTTATGGCTCAAGAGTTTGAAAACAAACGTAATTTATGGCTCAACAGTAAGATGACAGTAAAACTGCTCCAACCGTGAGTGTCAGCAGTGTCTGAAGATGAATTGGCACAAGCCTCTCATCTTAACTTTGCTTTATTAAAATTATTGTGGCATGCAGATGAATCTTGCAAAGAGGCTCACAGAGAGAGATTGAGCCTGTATTTCCACCCCAAGCTGGTAGGGGAGTTTTTATTGAACATACTTGCTTGTGCCACAATGTGCTTCAAGGGTCAATAACAGCATAACAGAACTCACCTATGGTACTGCATTCTTCCTATAAAACAATAACTGTCAGTGACTTTGTACCGTAGTATAAACACAACATTCAAGACAACAGTTAAAAAGTAACGTAACCATAAACAATGAAACAAGAACATCTAAAATGCAGCACATGTCCCAAGGCATGATGGGAGAGAACTAGCTGTTCCCCAACACGCCACATTATTTATGATTTATGATTTGGCAGAAACACTGGGACTTGGTATAAATACTATGATTTACATGAAATACTTTGACTTAGCAGAAATTCTGTAATCTAGCAAAAGCACTTCAGCATAGCAGAAATTCTATGATTGAGCAGAATTACTAGGATTTAGCACAAACACTATGATTTGTCTAAAAAAAAAAACCTTTATTTTGCAGTTATATTGTGATTTGGCAGAAATACTATGCTTTGGAACAAATACCAAGATTTGGCAGAAATACTATGAGCAGTAATAATATAACATAGCAGAAATACTGTTATTTTGTGGAAATACTATGCTTTGGCACAAATACCATGATTTGGCCAAAATACTATGATTTAGCAGAAATACTAAGATGTAGTAGAAGTACTTTGATTTAACAGAAATACTATTATGGAGGAGTAATACTTTAACATGGGAGAAATATTGATACAGACACACAAGCATACACATACACAGAGCCTAAAGGGAACAGTGGCTGTTAAGAGTCTGGGCTTGGTATATCTAGGTCAGTTAAATTAGCTGCACCTGCTGTAATCAGCCCTTACACACACAGACACAGAGAGAGTATAAGTTTTCTGCAGTGTATTTCTTACATTCACATTCACGATTCCCCTCGAACCTCCTGGTCTCAAGGCAGCTACTCATCTCACTGAGCCAAACTCATTCTCACAAAGAAGAGGTAGATAGACTGACAATTGTGCTGAAATTATCAGAAGCTGCTGAGAACTGTGCTGATAAGAGGCAAAAAGGATGAAAATTTTGCAGAAAAGAGGTGAATCAGCAGAATTTCTGCAGAAAAGAGGCAAAGAAGCAGAACGTTGCGCTGAAAAGAGGTGAATCAGCAGAGTTTCTGCTGAAAAGAGTTTTTTTTCTGAAAACCGCCAAAAAGCTGGAATTTGTGCTGAAAAGGGTGAAAAAATGAAGATTTTGCTGAAAAGGGGTGAAGAAGCTAAAGTATACCAAATCAAAGTATTTGTGCCAAAACATGGTATTTCTGCCATATTGTGGTATTTGCGCCACAAAGGTTACTACATTACAACATGAATACGGATTAAAGATGAAAGAAACTGGCAACAAATTCCTCCACTACAAACCAGTCTGATACACAGTGTTCACGTTTACTAAGGCACTACCCAAAAGGCGCCACAAGAGGGCACTCCAACACAAGAGATGACCTATGTATACTGATGCACTTAGTAACAGTCAGCCTCCTACTTAGCCACTACGTAATACAGCGATATTACAGTGTACAAATTCACATAAATTTGCAGGGGGAAAAAACAAAGCAGGAACAACCCCAAAACAATCAAATAACTGTGCTGCCATAGCTATCGCTAACTAGCACATACACTAAAGGTAACTAAAACCAATACACACAAGTAGCAGGGTAAACATCTTAAGCATGGAACATTAACTCACGTTTATGTGACACACACCATCCCCAACAAATACAGGATGGGCTATTTGCTCCCTTCCCAGCAGCTCTCTCCTCAATCGTTAGCACAGGAACGAAGGAAGACCATCTAGCTCAGAAGTCCCATGAATTCCCTCACTGCTCAGAGGCTGCTGGGTAATGTAGCTCACACTAACACAGGTTTTTCTACAAGCACAAATACTATAACATAGCAGAAATACTGTGATTTTGTTGAAATACTATGCTTTAGGACAAATACTATGATTTGGCAGAAATACTATGTTTTAGGACATATACTATGATTTGGCTCAAATACTATGATATAGCAGCAATACTATGTTTTGGTACAAATGCTGCGCTTAGGCACAAATATTATCATTTGGCAGACACTATGATTTAGCAGAGATAATATGATTTGGCAGAAATACTAAACTTTGGCACAAATACTATAATTGAGTACTTTAAGATGAGAGAAATACTATGATTTTGCAGAAATACAATGTTTTTGCAGAAACACTGTAATTTCACTCAAATACTATGAAATAGCAGTAATACTATGATTTGGCAGAAATACTATGTTTCAGTACAAATACTATGACAAAGCAGAAATACTATGACTTAGAAGTAATACTATAACAAAAGGGATTCCTCAAAATACTATGAAATTGCAGTAATTCTATGATTTGGCAGAAATACTGTACTGTAGACAAATACAATGCTTTGGTACAAATACTATATTTTGATTTCAATACTATGATTTGGCACGAGTAGTATGATTTAGTACAAATACTACGAATTGGCAGAAATACTGTGACTTAGTAGTAATACTATAACATAACAGATATAATATGATTTTGCAGACAGTCTATGTTTTTGCACAACTAGCACAATATGGCAGAAATACTATGATTTGGCACAAGTACTATGATTTAGTACAAATACTTTTATTGGCACAAATACTATGTTTCAGTACAAATACTACGATTTGGCAATAATACTGGGTTTTAGCACAACTACTGAGATTTGGGTGAAATACTATGATTTAGAAGAAATACTATGACTTCAGTACAAATACAATGTTTTGGTTCAAATAATATGATTTGCAAAAATACTATGATTTGGTACAAGTACCATGATTTAGTACAAATACTACAATTTCGCTCAAATACTATGAAATTGCAGTGATACTATGATTTTGAAGGAATACTATGATTTGGTAGAAATACTATGCCTTAGTAATAATACTATAACATAGCAGATATAATGTGATTTTGCAGACACAGTATGTTTTTGCACAAATACTACGATTTCGCTCAAATACTATGGAATTGCAGTAATACTATGATTTGGAATGCTATGATTTGGTAGGAATACTATGCCTTAGTAGTAATACTATAACATAACAGATATACTATGATTTTGCAGAAATTCTATGTTTTTGCACAAATACTACAACAACTACTACACTACAAATACTACAAGAAATACTATGTTTGGGCAGTAATACTATTATTTGCTATAAATACTATTATTTGGCACATATACCATAATCAGCAGATATACTATAACATATCAGAAATTCTATGACTTAGTAGTAACACTAATATAACAGAAATTTTAACTGGCCACAAATAACATGATTTGGCACAAATACCATGATTTGGCAAAAGATACCATGATTTGGCACAAATACGATCATATTGCAGAAATACTATGATTGGGTACAAATACTATGATTTGGCACAAGTACTATGAATAAGTACAAATACTATGATTTCATGAAATACTATGATTTAGCAGAAATACTGTTTTAACATAAATAATATCTTTTGACAGAAATTTCTGCTAAAGGTACTATTTCTGCTTTTTAGCAGAAATACTGTAATTTTGCATAAATACTATGATTTGGGATAAATACTATGATTTGGCAGATATACTATATTCAGCACATAAACTATAACATAACAGACATTCCTCCACTTAGTAGTAATCTCATAACATAAAATAAATATTATGGTTCTGCCCCAAAACCATGATTTGGCACAAATACCATGATTTTTCAAAAATACTATGATTTAGCAGAAATACTATGATTGAGCAGAAGTACTAAGATGTAGTAGAAGTACTTTGATTTAGCACAAATACTATTATGGAGGAGTAATACTTTAACATGGGAGAAATATTGATATACACACACACACATACACATAGAGCAAAGTGTACAGGGGCTGTTAAGAGTCTGGGCTTGGTATATCTAGGTCAGCTAAATTGGCTGCACCTGCTGTAATCAGCACTTACACACACAGACACAGAGACAGCTATGAGTTTTCTGCAGTGTATTTCTCACATTCAGGATTCCCCTCGAACAAATGGCCATAATTTCCTAACCGTAGGGGCTAGAACGCTCATTCTGACACCGATTTGTTCAGAAGAGATGGGGGAATCTGCAGGTCTTCTTAATTCAGAGATAAAATATAAATTATTGAAGATATATGACTTGTAATACACTGTAACTGAGTAGAGGCAAAACAAAACTGCCTTGACTTGCCCTCAAACAACGTTTTGTAACTCTAAATCTATATGGAGCATCAAAATCATTCTTTCACCGTAAGAAACAGCAGGCTTTGGTGAACAGTCATGGAAATTTTCAGGTCTCTGTTGAAATCAATCAAAAGATATGACAAGAGAAAAAAGTGCCTCATTTCCAGAGTTTGAAATCTGAAGAAATCTGAGCGAGGGAAAATTTCCTACCCTCAAACAAGTGTAATTCATGGCCAAACGGTAATAGGTGAGGAAAAAATTCTTGAATTGTGAGCATCAGGGATGTCTGAAGATATATTGGCACAAGCGTCATGTCTCAACTTTGTTTCGTTAAGGAGATATGACGATTTGAAAATGCCTCTCATTAGAGAATTCCAGCGCTGATTTTGAAGAAACTCTCCATTGAGTTTCTATGGAGAGTTTTGAGACTTTATGTTACTCTGAGGAGATTTGCAAAAAAATCTATAAGTCCCACAACAATGATAGTGACATTTTCTGAAAGCCAGCAAAAATACCTACGTTTTGATGTATAATTTGTGGGGGTTGAGTGGAAATTGAGCGAGTAGCAAGAAGTTGTTCAGACATGAAGAGAAAATTCAGAAAGGACGAGTGCACACTCTGAGTTAATTGCATAGCAACCATAACAACGCATGTATTTTCTGAAAAATCACAATTTTGCAACTGAAAACTTAAAGAGGTATAAAATTAAAACGGTAGAAGATCTGAAAAAGCTGAATCATTCTGGAATAGCCCAATAGTCTGAGAACATTTTAAAGTTTGAATGGAGTTTCTAGGTGAAAGTATGACAAAGTAGTTAAGTTTCAAAAACAAGCAAGTTTTAGCAGAATTGTGGAAGTTTTCCATTCATTTCAATGGGACAAATTAAAGGAAAAAAGTGTAATATTTTAAAAAGTATAATAGTAATAAACACCAAAAGTCATAGCAAACATTAGCAGAAAGAGCAGAACAGTATAGAGTTTGAACGGAGAAAATCGGCTGAAAACTGAGGCAGTAGATAGACGGCAAAAACGACGGAAGCAACTTGAAGAATAACTAGAAAATTTGCATTTCCTGCGAAAATGCTGTGTGGATGCCTATAACGCTGAAGCTGTCTGCTGAAAAGCTGAAAAAGATGAAAAGTTGCAAAAAGTTGTATGGTGGTGAAGAAACTGAAAATTCCGCTGAAAACAAGTGAAGAAGGAGAGATTTTTGCTTAAAAGTGGTGAAAAGCAAAAAATTCTACTGCAAAGTGGTAAAGACGGCGAAATTTTGCTAAAAAAGTGGTGAAAGAAACCCGTCCTATGTTGCCATGAGCAGGATTCGAACCCGGCCCTCCTGGTCTCAAGGCAGCTACTCATCTCACTGAGCCAAACTCATTCTCCCAATGAAGAGGTGGAGAGACTGACACTTTTGCTGAAATGAGCAGAAGCTGCTGAGAATTGTGCTGATAAGAGGAGAAAAGGCTGAAAATTTTGCAGAAAAGAGGTGAATCAGCAGAATTTCTGCAGAAAAGAGGTAAAGAAGCAGAAAGTTGCACTGAAAAGAGATGAATCAGCAGAATTTCTGCTCAAAAGTGTTTTTTCTGAAAACAGCTGAGATTTGTGCTAATAAGAGGTGAAAAGGCTGAAAATTTTGCAGAAGAGGTGAATAAGCAGAATTTTCAGCAGAATTCTACCGAAAAGATGTTTTTGCTGAAAATACCTGAAAAAGCAGGGACTTGTGCTGAAAAGTGGTGAAAAAAAAATACTGCCGTGAGCAGGATTTGAAACTGGCCCTCCTGGTCTCAAGGAAGCCACTCATCTCACTGAGCCAAACTCACTCTTGCAAAGAAGAGGTGGAGAGACTCATAATTCTGCTGAAATGAGCAGAAGCTGCTCAAACTTCTGCAGAAAAGAGGTGAATCAGCAGAATTTCTGCTGAAAAGAGGTAAAACAACCTGTTTCTGCTCAAATTCACAAATCAGAGGTACTGCCTCTGTCTGCTTCATCAGGTGGGTACTTGTATGTATTTCTGCCATGGAGCATTAACAAGAATCTGAGGTCCATATTAGAAAAGCTGCTAAAATCATAAAACGTGCGCTGAAAAGAGATGAATCAGCAGAGTTTCTGCTGAAAAGAGTTGGGTTTTTTTTTCTGAATACAGCCAAAAGGCTGGAATTTGTGCTGAAAAGGGGTGAAAAAAAATGAAAATTTTGCTGAAAAGGGGTGAAGAAGCTAAAGTATACAAAATCAAAGTATTTGTGCCAAAACATAGTGTTTCTGCCATATGGTGGTACTACTACATTACAACATGAATACGGATTAAAGATGAAAGAAACTGGCAACAAATTCCTCCACTACAAACCAGTCTGATACCACTTCTTTGCAGTGTTCACATTTACTAAGGCACTATCCAAAAGGCGCCACAAGAGGGCACTCCAACACAACAGATGACCTATGTACACTGATGCACTTAGTAACAGTCAGCCTCCTTGAATTGGCAGAAATACTGTGATTTGTAGTAATACTATAACATAACAGATATACTGTGATGTTGCAGACAGACATAGTATGTTTTGCACTACTCATTTGTAGTGAAAGAAATTAGCAATATAAATTAGAGGTCTGTGATAGTGTATAAATTTGTAGGGAAAAAAATGTTGACCAAGGTGGGATTGAACGCACGACCTTTGAACTGCAGAGACGTGTCATTACTTACTCTGCTGAAATTAGCAGAAGCTGCTGAGAATTGTGCTGATAAGAGGTGAAAAGGCTGAAAATTTTGCAGAAAAAAGGTGAATCAGCAGAATTTCTGCAGAAAAGAGGCAAAGGAGCAAAAACTTGCGCTGAAAAGAGATGAATCAGCAGAGTTTCTCCTTAAAAGAGTTTTTTTTTTCTGAAAACAGCCCCAAAAAATGGAATTTGTGCTGAAAAGGGGTGAAAAAAATGAAAATTTTGCTGAAAAGGGGTGAAGAAGCTAAAGTATACCAAATCAAAGTACTTGTGCCAAAACATAGTGTTTCTGCCATATTGTGGTATTTGTGCCACAAAAGTTACTACATTACAACATGAATACGGATTAAAGATGAAAGAAACTGGCAATAAATTCCTCCACTACAAACCAGTCTGATACCACTTCTTTGCAGTGTTCACGTTTACTAAGGCACTACCCAAAAGGCGCCACAAGAGGGCACTCCAACACAAGAGATGAGGTGAATGAGCAGAACTTCTGCAGAAAAGAGGCAGAACAAAAGAGAAAACTGAAAACAGCTTTTGCCATGACCGGGATTTGAACCTGGCCCTTCTGGTCTCAAGGTAGCTGCTCATCTCACTGAACCAAACTCATTCTCACAAAAGCAAGAGATGGAGCAACTGACAATTTTGCTAAATGAGCAGAAGCTGCTGAGAACTGTGCTGAGAAGAAGTGAAAAGGCTGAAAATTTTGCAGAAAAGAGGTGAATCAGCAGAATTTCTGCTCAAAAGAGTTTTTTTTCTGAAAACAGCTGAGATTTGTGCTGATAAGAGGTGAAAAGGCTGAACATTTTGCAGAAAAGAGGTGAATCAGCAGAATTTCTGCAGAAAAGAGCTAAAGAAGCAATAAGTTGCGCTGAAAAGAGATGAATCAGCAGAGTTTCTGCTCAAAAGAGTTTTGTTTTTCTGAAAACAGCCAAAAAGCTGGAATTTGTGCTGAAAAGGGGTGAAAAAATGAAAATTTTGCCTACAGGGTGAAGAAGCTAAAGTATACCAAATCAAAGTATTTGTGCCAAAACATAGTGTTTCTGCCATATTGTGGTACTACTACATTACAACATGAATACGGATTAAAGATGAAAGAAACTGGCAACAAATTCCTCCACTACAAACCAGTCTGATACCACTTCTTTGCAGTGTTCACGTTTACAAAGGCACTACCCAAAAGGCGCCACAAGAGGGCACTCCAACACAAGAGATGACCTATGTACACTGATGCACTTAGTAACAGTCAGCCTCCTACTTAGCCATTACGTAATACAGCGATATTACAGTGTACAAATTCACATAAATTTGCAGGGGAAAAAAACAAAGCAGGAACAAGCCCAAAACAATAAAATAACTGGGCTGCCATAGCTATTGCTAACTAGCGCATACACGCTAAAGGTAACTAAAACCAATACCAACCAATGTTTTTGCAGAAACACTGTAATTTCACTCAAATATTATGAAATAGCAGTAATACTATGATTTTGCAGAAATACTATGTCTTTGCAGAAACACTGTAATTTCACTCAAATAATATGAAATAGCAGTAATACTATGATTTGGCAGAAATACTATGTTTCAGTACAAATACTATGACAAAGCAGAAATACTATGACTTAGAAGTAATACTATAACAAAAGGGATTCCTCAAAATACTATGAAATTGCAGTGATTCTATGATTTGGCAGAAATACTGTACTTCAGTTACAAATACAATGCTTTGGTACAAATACTATATTTTGATTTCAATACTATGATTTGGCACGAGTAGTATGATTTAGTACAAATACTACGAATTGGCAGAAATACTGTGACTTAGTAGTAATACTATAACATAACAGATATACTATGATTTTGCAGACAGTCTATGTTGTTGCACAACTAGCACAATATGGCAGAAATACTATGATTTGGCACAAGTACTATGATTTAGTACAAATACTCTTATTGGCACAAATACTATGTTTCAGTACAAATACTACGATTTGGCAATAATACTGGGTTTTAGCACAACTACTGAGATTTGGGTGAAATACCATGATTTAGAAGAAATACTATGACTTCGTACAAATACAATGTTTTGGTTCAAATAACATGATTTGCAAAAATACTATGATTTGGCACAAGTACCATGATTTAGTACAAATACTACAGTTTCGCTCAAATACTATGAAATTGCAGTGATACTATGATTTTGAAGGAATACTATGATTTGGTAGAAATACTATGCCTTAGTAGTAATACTATAACATAGCAGATATAATGTGATTTTGCAGACATAGTATGTTTTGCACAAATACTACGATTTCGCTCAAATACTATGGAATTGCAGTAATACTATGATTTGGAATACTATGATTTGATAGGAATACTATGCCTTAGTAGTAATACTATAACATAACAGATATACTATGATTTTGCAGAAATTCTATGTTTTTGCACAAATACTACAATTTGGCAGAAATACTATGTTTGGGCAGTAATACTATGATTTGCTATAAATACTATGATTTGGCACATATACTATAATCAGCAGATATACTATAACATAACAGAAATTCTACGACTTAGTAGTAACACTATAATATAACAGAAATTTTAACTGGACACAAATAACATGATTTGCCCCAAAACCATGATTTGGCAAAAAAATACCATGATTTGGCACAAATACGATGATATGGCAGAAATACTATAATTGGGTACAAATACTATGATTTGGCACAAGTACTATGAATAAGTACAAATACTATGATTTGGCAGAAATACTATGACTTAGCAGAAATACTATGTTTTAACATAAATAATATCTTTTGACAGAAATTTCTGCTAAAAGGTACTATTTCTGCTTTTTAGCAGAAATACTGTAATTTTGCATAAACACTATGATTTGGGATAAATACTATGATTTGGCAGATATACTATATTCAGCAAATATACTATAACATAACAGACATTCCTCCACTTAGTAGTAATCTCATAACATTAAATAAATATTATGGTTCTGCCCCAAAACCATGATTTGGCACAAATACCATGATTTGTCAAAAATACTTGATTTAGCAGAAATACTATGATTGAGCAGAAGTACTAACATGTAGTAGAAGTACTTTGATTTAGCACAAATACTATTATGGAGGAGTAATACTTTAACATGGGAGAAATATTGATACTCACACACACATACACAGAGAGCAAAGTGTACAGTGGCTGTTAAGAGTCTGTGCTTGGTATATCTAGGTCAGCTAAATTGGCTGCACCTGCTGTAATCAGCACTTACACACACAGACACAGAGAGAGGTATAAGTTTTCTGCAGTGTATTTCTCACATTCAGGATTCCCCTCGAACAAATGGCCATAATTTCCTAACCGTAGGAGCTAGAACGGTCATTCTGACACCGTTTTGTTCAGAAGAGATGGGGAATCTGCAGGTCTTCATAATTCAGAGATAAAATATAAATTATTGAAGATATATGACTTGTAACACACTGTAACTGAGTAGAGGCAAAGCAAAACTGCCTTGACTTGCCCTCAAACAACGTTTTGTAACTCTAAATCTATATGGAGCATCAAAATCATTCTTTCACCGTAAGAAACAGCAGGCTTTGGTGAACAGTCATGGAAATTTTCAGGTCTCTGTTGAAATCCATCAAAAGATATGACGAGAGAAAAAAGTGCCTCATTTCCAGAGTTTGAAATCTGAAGAGATCTGAGCAAGGCACGAATTTCCTACCCTCAAACAAGTGTAACTCATCTCAAAACGGTAATAGGTGGGAAAAAAATTCTTGAATTGTGAGCATCAGGGATGTCTGAAGATATATGGGCACAAGCCTCATGTCTCAACTTTGTTTCGTTAAGGAGATATGACGATTTGAAAATGCCTCTCATTAGAGAATTCCAGCGCTGATTTTGAAGAAACTCTCCATTGAGTTTCTATGGAGAGTTTTGATACTTTATGTTACTCTGAGGAGATTTGCAAAAATCTATAAGTCCCACAACAATGATGGTGACATTTTCTGAAAGCCAGCAAAAATACCTACGTTTTGATGTATAATTTGTGGGGTTGAGTGGAAATTGAGCGAGTAGCAAGAAGTCGTTCAGACATGAAGAGAAAATTCAGAAAGGACGAGTGCACACTCTGAGTTAATTGCATAGCAACCATAACAACGCATGTATTTTCTGAAAAATCCCAATTTTGCAACTGAAAACTTAAAGAGGTATAAAATTAAAACGGTAGAAGATCTGAAAAAGCTGAATCACACAGCAATAGCCCAATAGTCTGAGAACATTTTAAAGTTTGAATGGAGTTTCTAGGTGAAAGTATGACAAAGTAGTTAAGTTTCAAAAACAAGCAAGTTTTAGCAGAATTTCTGAAGATTTCCATTCATTTCAATGGGACAAATTAAAGGAAAAAAGTGTAATATTTTAAAAAGTATAAGAGTAATAAACACCAAAAGTCATAGCAAACATTAGCAGAAAGAGCAGAACAGTATAGAGTTTGAACGGAGAAAATCGGCTGAAAACTGAGGCAGTAGTTAAACGGCAAAAAAGCGTCTGGGAAGCAACTTGAAGAATAACTAGAAAAATTTGCATTTCCTGCGAAAATGCTGTGTGGATGCCTTATTGCTGAAGCTGTCTGCTCAAAAACTGAAAAAGATGAAAAGTTGCAAAAAGTTGTATGGTGGTGAAAAAAAAAAAATTGCTCTGAGCAGAATTCGAACCTGGGTCTCCTGCTCTCAAGGCAGCTACTCATCTCACTGAGGTAAACTCATTCTGACCAAGAAGAGGTGGAGAGACGGCCAACTCTGCTGAAATGAGCAGAAGCTGCTGAGAATTGTGATGATAAGAGGAGAAAAGGCTGAAAATTTTGCAGAAAAGAGGTGAATCAGCAGAATTTCTGCTGAAAAGAGGCAAAGAAGCAGAAAGTTGCGCTGAAAAGAGATGAATCAGCAGAATTTCTGCTCAAAACAGTTTTTCCTGAAAACAGCTGAGACTTGTGCTAATAAGAGGTGAAAAGGCTGAAAAATTTTGCAGAAGAGGTGAATAAGCAGAATTTGGGCTGAAAAGAGGTGAAAATTCTCCTGAAAAGAGTTCTGCAGAAGTCTTTTCAGAATTCTGCTGAAAAGATGTTTTTGCTGAAAACAGCAGAAAAAGTTGGGATTTGTGCTGAAAAGTGGTGAAAAAACTGAAAATTTTGCTGAAAAGGGGTGAAAAAGCTGAAATTGAGTTAAAACAGTTTAACTGTTAACTGAAAGAAATGTTGCCATAAGCGGGATTTGAACCCGGGTCTCCCAGTCTGAGAACGGCTGCTTATCTCACTGAGCTAAAACACGGCTCAACCGGGCAAGGAAAACTAGTGAGGCCACTGATAATGTGCAAAATGGGCAAAAATATTGCAAAAAAATTCAATATCTCAAAAAGTATAGAAATTATGAGCACCAAAAGTCATAGCAAACATTAGCAGAAAGAGCAGAATTTTTAAAGTTTGAACTGAGAAAATCGGCTGAAAACTGAAGGAGTAGTTAAGCGGCAAAAAAAGCGTCGGAAGCAACTTGAAGAATAATAATAAAGAATAAAGAGAAACAGGAACTCAATAGTGTGGAAGCCCTTTAGGGCATCCACACAACTAGAAAAATTTGCATTTCCTGCGAAAATGCTGTGTGGATGCCTTAACGCTGAAGCTGTCTGCTGAAAAGCTGAAAAGATGAAAAGTTGCAAAAAGTTGTATGGTGGTGAAGAAACTGAAAATTCCGCTGAAAACAAGTGAAGAAGGAGAGATTTTTGCTTAAAAGTGGTGAAAAGCAAAAATTCTACTGCAAAGTGGTAAAGACGGCGAAATTTTGCTAAAAAGTGGTGAAAGAAACCCGTCCTATGTTGCCATGAGCAGGATTCAACCCGGCCCTCCTGGTCTCAAGGCAGCTACTCATCTCACTGAGCCAAACTCATTCTCCCAATGAAGAGGTGGAGAGACTGACACTTTTGCTGAAATGAGCAGAAGCTGCTGAGAATTGTGCTGATAAGAGGAGAAAAGGCTGAAAATTTTGCAGAAAAGAGGTGAATCAGCAGAATTTCTGCAGAAAAGAGGTAAAGAAGCAGAAAGTTGCACTGAAAAGAGATGAATCAGCAGAATTTCTGCTCAAAAGTGTTTTTCTGAAAACAGCTGAGATTTGTGCTAATAAGAGGTGAAAAGGCTGAAAATTTTGCAGAAGAGGTGAATAAGCAGAATTTTCAGCAGAATTCTGCCGAAAAGATGTTTTGCTGAAAATACCTGAAAAGCAGGGACTTGTGCTGAAAAGTGGTGAAAAAAAATACTGCCGTGAGCAGGACTTGAAACTGGCCCTCCTGGTCTCAAGGAAGCCACTCATCTCACTGAGCCAAACTCACTCTTGCAAAGAAGAGGTGGAGAGACTCATAATTCTGCTGAAATGAGCAGAAGCTGCTCAAACTTCTGCAGAAAAGAGGTGAATCAGCAGAATTTCTGCTGAAAAGAGGTAAAACAACCTGTTTCTGCTCAAATTCACAAATCAGAGGTACTGCCTCTGTCTGCTTCATCAGGTGGGTACTTGTATGTATTTCTGCCATGGAGCATTAACAAGAATCTGAGGTCCATATTAGAAAAGCTGCTAAAATCATAAAACGTGCGCTGAAAGAGATGAATCAGCAGAGTTTCTGCTGAAAAGAGTTGGGGTTTTTTTTTTGAATACAGCCAAAAGGCTGGAATTTGTGCTGAAAAGGGGTGAAAAAAATGAAAATTTTGCTGAAAAGGGGTGAAGAAGCTAAAGTATACAAAATCAAAGTATTTGTGCCAAAACATAGTGTTTCTGCCATATGGTGGTACTACTACATTACAACATGAATACGGATTAAAGATGAAAGAAACTGGCAACAAATTCCTCCACTACAAACCAGTCTGATACCACTTCTTTGCAGTGTTCACATTTACTAAGGCACTATCCAAAAGGCGCCACAAGAGGGCACTCCAACACAACAGATGACCTATGTACACTGATGCACTTAGTAACAGTCAGCCTCCTTGAATTGGCAGAAATACTGTGATTTAGTAGTAATACTATAACATAACAGATATACTGTGATGTTGCAGACAGACATAGTATGTTTTTGCACTACTCATTTGTAGTGAAAGAAATTAGCAATATAAATTAGAGGTCTGTGATAGTGTATAAATTTGTAGGAAAAAAAAAATGTTGACCAAGGTGGGATTGAACGCACGACCTTTGAACTGCAGAGACGTGTCATTACTTACTCTGCTGAAATTAGCAGAAGCTGCTGAGAATTGTGCTGATAAGAGGTGAAAAGGCTGAAAATTTTGCAGAAAAAGGTGAATCAGCAGAATTTCTGCAGAAAAGAGGCAAAGGAGCAAAAACTTGCGCTGAAAAGAGATGAATCAGCAGAGTTTCTCCTTAAAAGAGTTTTTTTTTTCTGAAAACAGCCCCAAAAATGGAATTTGTGCTGAAAAGGGGTGAAAAAATGAAAATTTTTGCTGAAAAGGGGTGAAGAAGCTAAAGTATACCAAATCAAAGTACTTGTGCCAAAACATAGTGTTTCTGCCATATTGTGGTATTTGTGCCACAAAAGTTACTACATTACAACATGAATACGGATTAAAGATGAAAGAAACTGGCAATAAATTCCTCCACTACAAACCAGTCTGATACCACTTCTTTGCAGTGTTCACGTTTACTAAGGCACTACCCAAAAGGCGCCACAAGAGGGCACTCCAACACAAGAGATGAGGTGAATGAGCAGAACTTCTGCAGAAAAGAGGCAGAACAAAAGAGAAAACTGAAAACAGCTTTTGCCATGACCGGGATTTGAACCTGGCCCTTCTGGTCTCAAGGTAGCTGCTCATCTCACTGAACCAAACTCATTCTCACAAAAGCAAGAGATGGAGCAACTGACAATTTTGCTAAATGAGCAGAAGCTGCTGAGAACTGTGCTGAGAAGAAGTGAAAAGGCTGAAAATTTTGCAGAAAAGAGGTGAATCAGCAGAATTTCTGCTCAAAAGAGTTTTTTTTCTGAAAACAGCTGAGATTTGTGCTGATAAGAGGTGAAAAGGCTGAACATTTTGCAGAAAAGAGGTGAATAAGCAGAATTTCTGCAGAAAAGAGCTAAAGAAGCAATAAGTTGCGCTGAAAAGAGATGAATCAGCAGAGTTTCTGCTCAAAAGAGTTTTGTTTTTCTGAAAACAGCCAAAAAAGCTGGAATTTGTGCTGAAAAGGGGTGAAAAAAATGAAAATTTTGCCTACAGGGGTGAAGAAGCTAAAGTATACCAAATCAAAGTATTTGTGCCAAAACATAGTGTTTCTGCCATATTGTGGTACTACTACATTACAACATGAATACGGATTAAAGATGAAAGAAACTGGCAACAAATTCCTCCACTACAAACCAGTCTGATACCACTTCTTTGCAGTGTTCATGTTTACAAAGGCACTACCCAAAAGGCGCCACAAGAGGGCACTCCAACACAAGAGATGACCTATGTACACTGATGCACTTAGTAACAGTCAGCCTCCTACTTAGCCATTACGTAATACAGCGATATTACAGTGTACAAATTCACATAAATTTGCAGGGGAAAAAACAAAGCAGGAACAAGCCCAAAACAATAAAATAACTGGGCTGCCATAGCTATTGCTAACTAGCACATACGCTAAAGGTAACTAAAACCAATACCAACCAATGTTTTTGCAGAAACACTGTAATTTCACTCAAATATTATGAAATAGCAGTAATACTATGATTTTGCAGAAATACTATGTCTTTGCAGAAACACTGTAATTTCACTCAAATAATATGAAATAGCAGTAATACTATGATTTGGCAGAAATACTATGTTTCAGTACAAATACTATGACAAAGCAGAAATACTATGACTTAGAAGTAATACTATAACAAAAGGGATTCCTCAAAATACTATGAAATTGCAGTAATTCTATGATTTGGCAGAAATACTGTACTTCGTACAAAATACAATGCTTTGGTACAAATACTATATTTTGATTTCAATACTATGATTTGGCACGAGTAGTATGATTTAGTACAAATACTACTGAATTGGCAGAAATACTGTGACTTAGTAGTAATACTATAACATAACAGATATACTATGATTTTGCAGACAGTCTATGTTTTTGCACAACTAGCACAATATGGCAGAAATACTATGATTTGGCACAAGTACTATGATTTAGTACAAATACTCTTATTGGCACAAATACTATGTTTCAGTACAAATACTACGATTTGGCAATAATACTGGGTTTTAGCACAACTACTGAGATTTGGGTGAAATACTATGATTTAGAAGAAATACTATGACTTCGTACAAATACAATGTTTTGGTTCAAATAATATGATTTGCAAAAAATACTATGATTTGGTACAAGTACCATGATTTAGTACAAATACTACGATTTGGCAATAATACTGGGTTTTAGCACAACTACTGAGATTTGGGTGAAATACTATGATTTAGAAGAAATACTATGACTTCATTACAAATACAATGTTTTGGTTCAAATAATATGATTTGCAAAAATACTATGATTTGGTACAAGTACCATGATTTAGTACAAATACTACAATTTCGCTCCAATACTATGAAATTGCAGTGATACTATGATTTTGAAGGAATACTATGATTTGGTAGAAATACTATGCCTTAGTAGTAATACTATAACATAGCAGATATAATGTGATTTTGCAGACATAGTATGGTTTTGCACAAATACTACGATTTCGCTCAAATACTATGGAATTGCAGTAATACTATGATTTGGAATACTATGATTTGGTAGGAATACTATGCCTTAGTAGTAATACTATAACATAACAGATATACTATGATTTTGCAGAAATTCTATGTTTTTGCACAAATACTACAACAACTACTACTACAAATACTACAAGAAATATTTGGGCAGTAATACTATGATTTGCTATAAATACTATTATTTGGCACATATACTATAATCAGCAGATATACTATAACATAACAGAAATTCTACGACTTAGTAGTAACACTATAATATAACAGAAATTTTAACTGGGCACAAATAACATGATTTGGCACAAATACCATGATTTGGCAAAAGATACCATGATTTGGCACAAATACGATCATATTGCAGAAATACTATGATTGGGTACAAATACTATGATTTGGCACAAGTACTATGAATAAGTACAAATACTATGATTTGGCAGAAATACTATGTTTTAACATAAATAATATCTTTTGACACAAATTTCTTGCTAAAGGTACTATTTCTGCTTTTTAGCAGAAATACTGTAATTTTGCATAAACACTATGATTTGGGATAAATACTATGATTTGGCAGATATACTATATTCAGCAAATATACTATAACATAACACACATTCCTCCACTTAGTAGTAATACTATAACATAAAATAAATATTATGGTTTTGCCCCAAAACCATGATTTGGCACAAACACCATGATTTTTCAAAAATACTATGATTTAGCAGAAATACTATGATTGAGCAGAAGTACTAAGATGTAGTAGAAGTACTTTGATTTAGCACAAATACTATTATGGAGGAGTAATACTTTAACATGGGAGAAATATTGATACTCACACACGCATACACAGAGAGCAAAGTGTACAGGGGCTGTTGAGAGTCTGGGCTTGGTATATCTAGGTCAGCTAAATTAGCTGCACCTGCTGTAATCAGCACTTACACACACAGACACAGAGAGAGCTATGGGTTTTCTTCAGTGTATTTCTCACATTAAGGATTCCCCTCGAACAAATGGCCATAATTTCCTAACCGTAGGAGCTAGAACGGTCATTCTGACACCGTTTTTTGTTCAGAAGAGATGGGGAATCTGCAGGTCTTCATAATTCAGAGAAAAAATATAAATTATTGAAGATATATGACTTGTAACACACTGTAACTGAGTAGAGGCAAAGCAAAACTGCCTTGACTTGCCCTCAAACAACGTTTTGTAACTCTAAATCTATATGGAGCATCAAAATCATTCTTTCACCGTAAGAAACAGCAGGCTTTGGTGAACAGTCATGGAAATTTTCAGGTCTCTGTTGAAATCCATCAAAAGATATGACGAGAGAAAAAAGTGCCTCATTTCCAGAGTTTGAAATCTGAAGAGATCTGAGCAAGGCACGAATTTCCTACCCTCAAACAAGTGTAACTCATCTCAAAACGGTAATAGGTGGGAAAAAATTCTTGAATTGTGAGCATCAGGGATGTCTGAAGATATATGGGCACAAGCCTCATGTCTCAACTTTGTTTCGTTAAGGAGATATGACGATTTGAAAATGCCTCTCATTAGAGAATTCCAGCGCTGATTTTGAAGAAACTCTCCATTGAGTTTCTATGGAGAGTTTTGAGACTTTATGTTACTCTGAGGAGATTTGCAAAAATCTATAAGTCCCACAACAATGATGGTGACATTTTCTGAAAGCCAGCAAAAATACGTACGTTTTGATGTATAATTTGTGGGGGTTAAGTGGAAATTGAGCGAGTAGCAAGAAGTCGTTCAGACATGAAGAGAAAATTCAGAAAGGACGAGTGCACACTCTGAGTTAATTGCATAGCAACCATAACAACGCATGTATTTTCTGAAAAATCCCAATTTTGCAACTGAAAACTTAAAGAGGTATAAAATTAAAACGGTAGAAGATCTGAAAAAGCTGAATCACACAGCAATAGCCCAATAGTCTGAGAACATTTTAAAGTTTGAATGGAGTTTCTAGGTGAAAGTATGACAAAGTAGTTAAGTTTCAAAAACAAGCAAGTTTTAGCAGAATTTCTGAAGATTTCCATTCATTTCAATGGGACAAATTAAAGGAAAAAAGTGTAATATTTTAAAAAGTATAACAGTAATAAACACCAAAAGTCATAGCAAACATTAGCAGAAAGAGCAGAACAGTATAGAGTTTGAACGGAGAAAATCGGCTGAAAACTGAGGCAGTAGTTAAACGGCAAAAAACGTACGGAAGCAACTTGAAGAATAACTAGAAAAATTTGCATTTCCTGCGAAAATGCAGTGTGGATGCTGTAATGCTGAAGCTGTCTGCTGAAACTAGCAGAAAAAGCTGAAAAGTTGCAGAATTTGTAAAAACTTTGCAGAAGCAAAGGAACTTTGCTCAAATGTAGTAACTTGGCAGAACTGCAATATCTTAGAGGAAACATAATACTTGGCAGAAATACAATAGCATAGCAGAACTTAGCAGAAATATTGTAACTTACCAGAAACACGATAACTTCTCAAAATACAAGAATTTAGGAGAAATAGTATAAGATAACAGAAAGAATATATTTAGCCAAACATTCTTAAACATTACAGAAATACTATGATTTAGAAAAACAGTACAACATAGCAGAAATGCTGCGATTTACCAGAGACACTGTAATTTACTATTAATATTGAATTTTTTTTTAAAAATACTACGTTTTAGCACAAATACTGTAATTTGACAGAAATACTATCATTCGGCAGAAATACTATGTTTCAGCAGAAATACTCTGGTTTAGCACAAATATTATAACATAGCAGTAATACAATTATATAGCAGAAATGCTATATTTAGAAAGAAAAATATAATATAGTAGAAATACTATGATTTAGCAGAAATACTGTAATCAGCACATATACTGTAACATGACAGAAATTCCTCCACTTAGTAGTAATACTATAACATAAAACAAATGTTATGATTTGGCAAAAAAACCGTAATTTGGCAAAATACTATGATTTAGCAGAAATACTATGACTGAGGAGAAGTACTAAGATGTAGTAAAAGTACTTTGATTTAACAGAAATACAATTATGGAGGAGTAATACTTTAAAATGGGAGAAATATTGATACACACACACATACACAGAGCCTAAAGGGAACAGTATTTGTGCCATGGAGTGTTAAGAAGAATCTGAGGTCCATATTACAAAAGCTACTAAAATCATAAAAGTTTGCAGAATTGTAATAAATGATGAATATGAATTAGTGGTCTGTGATAGTGTATTAATTTGTAGGAAAAAAAAATGTTGCCCAAGGTGTAATTGAACCCACGACCTTTGGGTTGCAGACCTGTGTCATTACCAACTGCGCCACTGGGAAAGAGAGCGGCGCCTGGAAAACAGGGTGATGAGCAGTCAGAATTAGATTGCGGTGAGAGGCGAAAAAACGCTGTTTTTGGAGTTACAAAACGTCGTGTAACTCAAAAACTAGGTGGACTAGAAGCATAATTCTTGTACTGGGTGAATCAGCGTACTTTCGTGTACTTTGACTGTGATTTGCATTGCTCTTTGTACATCTGTCGCTGAGATATGACGAGAGAAGAAAGGGCAGACCTCAGATATGATTGGCTGGCTGGGAAGCCGTGCAGGCCCTGATATGTAAATTTTATATGTATGAGTCCTCACAGAGGATTAGCTGCCTGGGGACCTGGCAGAAATATATACAAATAGTATGATTAAGCATAAATACTACATTTAGTAGAAATACTATGTTTTAGCACAAATACTATAAAATGGCAGAAATACTATAATTAAGCAGAAATACTATATTTGGCAGAAACACTATATTTAGTACAAATCTTGTGAAATAGCAGAAATAGTATGATTTAGCAGAAATGCTGTATTTGGCACAAATCTCATAAAATAGCAGAAATAGTATGATTTAGCAGAAATGCTGTATTTGGCACAAATCTCATAAAATAGCAGAAATAGTATGATTTAGCAGAAATGCTGTATTTAGCACAAATACTGAAAAGCAGCAGAAATGCTATGACTTAGCACAACAGTAATAACTTATAGAAAAATTGGAAAAGCAAAATGGACAGCTGAAAGAATCCTGAACATGCTAAGGGTCCCTCAAATGTAATTGTTAATTGAAAAAAAAAAATCAGCAAAAAAAAGTATAACAGTCACACAATCACAAATATGGGCACATATGGAAACACACATGCACAGAGAGACACACACAGGACCAAATTCAGTCAACCAGTCTAAATATATTGAATTTAAGTGATATAATAAGATGCTCCCATCAAAAGGCTCTCTCTCGCTCTCTCTCTCTCTCTCACACACACACACACACACACACAGAGCCTAAAGGGAACAGTATTTGTGCCATGGAGTGTTAACAAGAATCTGAGGTCCATATTACAAAAGCTGCTAAAATCATAAAAGGTTGCAGAATTGTAATAAATGATGAATATGAATTAGTGGTCTGTGATAGTGTATTAATTTGTAGGGAAAAAACACATGTTGCCCAAGGTGTAATTGAACCCACGACCTTTGGGTTGCAGACCTGTGTCATTACCAACTGCGCCACTGGGAAAGAGAGCGAGCGCCTGGAAAACAGGGTGATGAGCAGTCAGAATCAGATTGCGGTGAGAGGCGAAAAACGCCGTTTTTTGCAGTTACAAAACGTCGTGTAACTCAAAAACTCGGTGGACTAGAAGCATAATTCTTGTACTGGGTGAATCAGCGTACTTTCGTGTACTTTGACTGTGATTTGCATTGCTCTTTGTACATCTGTCGCTGAGATATGACGAGAGAAGAAAGGGCAGACCCCAGATATGATTGGCTGGCTGGGAAGCCGTGCAGGCCCTGATATGTATTTGTATGTATCAGTCCTCACAGAGGATTAGCTGCCTGGGGACCTGGCAGAAATATATAGAAATAGTATGATTAAGCATAAATACTAAATATTTTAGAAAAACTATATTAAGCACAAATCCTATAAAAAGCAGAAATACTATATTAAGCAATATAAATATCCTCTAAAATCCTATAAAAAGCAGTAAAACTGTACTATGATTTGGTAGAAAAACCCTAATTAATCAAAAATACTAAATTTGGCAGAAATAGCAGAAACACTATATTTAGCACAAATCTTATGAAATAGCAGAAAGACTATGATTTAGCAGAAATGCTGTATTTAGCACAAATCTCATAAAATAGCAGACATAGTATGATTTTGCAGAAAAGCTGTATTTAGCACAAATACTGAAAAGCAGCAGAAATGCTATGACTCAACACAATAGTAATAACTTAAAAAAGAAAAGCAAAATGGACAGCTGAAAGAATCCTGAACATGCTAAGGGTCCCTCAAATGTAATTGTTAAATGAAAAAATCAGCAAAAAGTATAACAGTGACACAATCACAAATATGGACACATATGGAAACACACATGCACAGAGAGACACACACAGGATCAAATTCAGTCAACCAGTCTAAATATATTGAATTTAAATCATATAATAATAAGATGCTCCCATAAAACTCTCTCTCGCCTCCCTTTCTCTCTTTCTGTCACACACACACACACACACACACACACACACACATAGGGAGAGACAAGCAAGTTTCTAGGTCAGTCAAGCAGCCTGGGAGCTGCTAAATTTGAATCCACCAATCAGAGAGGCTGTGTACTTTTTCCCGCCAAAACAGGTGCAGCCGTTTTACACACTCAGCACAGAGAGAGACAGGATTTCTGCAGTGTATTTCTCATAGTGAGGATTCCTCTCAAACAAATGGCCATAATTTCCTAACCGTAGGGGCTAGAACGGTCATTCTTACACCGTTTTGTTCAGAAGACATGGGGGAATCTTCAAGTGTTAACAATTTATCATTAAAATATGAATTATTAAAGATATTTGACTTGTAATGCACCATAACTGAGTAGAGGCGAAGCAAAAACTGCCTTGACCTGCCCTCAAACAACGCTTTCTAACTCTAAATCTATTTGGAGTATCGATATAATTCTTTCACCGTAAGAGACAGCAGGCTTTGGTGAACAGTCATGGAAATTTTCAGGTCTTTGTGGAAATCTATCAAAAAGATATGACGAGAGAAAAAGTGGTTCATTTCAGAGTTTGAAAGCTGAAGAAATCTGAGCGAGGGACAAATTTCCTACCCTCAAACAAACGTAATTCATGGCCAAATGGTAATAGGTGAGAAAAAAAATTGTACACTGTGAGCGTCAGGAGTGTCTGAAGATATATTGGCACAAGCCTCATGTCTTAATGTCACTTTGTTAGGGAGATATGACGATTCGAATATGCCTCTCATTACAGAAATCAAGCGGTGATTTTGAACAAACTCTCCATTGACTTTCTATGGAGAGTTTTCAGACTTTGTGTTGGTCTGAGGAGATTTGCCAAAATTCTATAAATCTCACAACAATGATGGTGACATTTTCTGAAAGCCAGCAAAAAATACCTACGTTTTGATGTATAATTTGTGGAAGTTGAGTGAAAATTGAGCAAGTAGCAAGAAGTTGTTCGGACATGAAGAGAAGATTGAAAAAGGAAGAGTGGCTCACTTAGAACCAACTGCATAGCAACCATAACAACGCATGTATTTTCTGAAAAATCAGAAAAATGAATCTCAGAACTTAAAGAGGGATAAGATGAAAATGGTAACAGATATGAAAAAGCTGAATCAGACAGGAATAGCCCAATAATTTGTGAACATTTTAAAGTTTAAATGGTTGTTCTAGGTGAAAGTATGAGGAAGTAGTTAAGTTTCAAAAACAAGCAAGTTTTAGCAGAATTTTGGAAGTTTTCCATTCATTTCAATGGGACAAAAAATTGCATAAAAAGCTTAATATTTTAAAAAGTATAACAGCAAAAAATACCAAAAGTCATAGCGCACATTAGCAGAAATAGCAGAATAGTTTAAAATTTGAACGGTAAAAATCGGCGGAAAATTGTGGAAGTAGTTAAGTGCCAAAAAACGTACGGAAGCAACTAGAATAATAAAGTATAAAGAATAAAGAGAAACAGGAACTCAATAGTGTGGATGCTTAAAGCATCCACACAATTTGCATTTCCTGCGAAAATGCTGTGTGGATGCCTTAACGCTGAAGCTGTCTGCTGAAAAGCTGAAAAAGATGAAAAGTTGCAAAAAGTTGCATGGTGGTGAAAAAAAACATGTCGCCCTGAGCAGGATTGGAACCTGGCCCTCCTGGTCTCAAGGCAGCTACTCATCTCACTGAGCTAAACTCATTCTCTCAAAAAACAGGAGGAGAGACCGACAATTCTGCTAAAATGAGCAGAAGCTGCTGAGAATTGTGCTGAGAAGAGGTGAAAACGCTGAAAATTTTGCAGAAAAGAGGTAAATCAGCAGAATTTCTGCAGAAAAGAGGTAAAGAAGCAATAAGTTGCACTGAAAAGAGATGAATCAGCAGAATTTCTGCTCAAAGGTGGCTATTCATTTCCCTGAGCCAAAGTCACTCTTACAAAGAAGAGGTGGAGAGACGGACAATTCTGCTGAAATGAGCAGAAGCTGATAAGAGGTGAAAAGGCTGAGAATTGTGCTGAAAAGAGGTGAATCAGCAGAATTTATGCTGAAAAGAATTTTTTTTCTGAAAACAGCCAAAAAAGCTGGAATTTGTGCTGAAAAGGAGTGAAAAAACTGAAAATTTTGCTGAAAAGGGGTGACGAATCATAACAATCAAAATATTTTAACCAATTGATATTATTTCTGCCAAATCACAGTATTTCTGGTAAATCACAGTGTTTGTGCCAAATCACAGTATTTGTGACAAATCATAGTATTTAGCTAAATCTGTGCTAAAACATAGTATTTGTACTAAAACATAGTATTTCTGCTAAAACGTAGTATTTATACTAAATAATATTTTTTCTGCAAATCAGAGCATTTGTGCTGAAACATAGAAAATTCTGCCAAATCATAGTATTTGAGCCAAATCATACAATTTGTGCTAAAACATTATTTATGATTTAACAGAAACACTGGGACTTGGTAGAAATACTATGATTTACATGAAATACTTTGACTTAGCAGAAATACTATAATCAAGCAAAAGTACTACAGCATAGCAGAAATTCATTGAGCAAAATTACTAGGATTTGGCAGATACTATGATTTAGCAGAGATAATATGATTTGGCAGAAATACTTAACTTTGGCACAAATACTATAATTGATTAGAAGTACTATAAGATATCAGAAATACGATGTTTTTGCAGAAACGCTAATCTCACTCAAATACTATGAAATAGCAGCAATATTATAATTTGGCAGAAATATTACGTTTTAGCACAAATACTATGACAAAGCAGAAATACTATGACTTAGTAGTAATACTATAACATAACTGTTATACTTCGATTTTGCAGACATACTATGATTTGGCACAAATGCTATGATTTAGCAGAAATACTATGATTGAGTACAAATACTGTGATTTGGCAATAATACTGCTTTTTAGCACAACTACTGAGATTTGACTGAAATACTATGATTTAGCAAAATGCTATTACTTTGTAAAAATACGATGCTTTGTCACAAATACCATGATTTGGTTCGAATACTATGATGTGAAACAAATACTATGATTTGGCAAAATACTATGATTTCGCATACAAATACTATGATTTACCAGAAACTTCGCTAAAAGGTACTATTTCTGCTTTTTAGTAGAAATACTGTAATTTAACAAAAATATTACTACTTAGCAGAAGTAGTTTGATTTTGCAGAAATACTATGCCTTAGTAGTACTACTATAACATACCAGATATACGATGGTTTTGAAAACATTCTATGTTTTTAAGCAAATACTATAATATGGCAGAAATACTATGTTTTAGCACAAATACTATGATTTGGTATAAATACTATGATTTGGCAGATATACTATATTCAGCACATATACTTCAACATAACAGAAATTCTACGACTTAGTAGTAATACTATAACATAACAGAAATATTATGATTTGGCACAAGTACTATGATTTAGTACAAATACTACGAATTAGCAGAAATACTGTGACTTAGTAGTAATACTATAACATAATAGATATAATATGATTATGCAGACATTCTATGTTTTTGCACAAATACCACAATATAGCAGAAATACTATGTATTAGCACAAATACTATGATTTGGTATAAATCCTATGATTTGGCACATATACTATGTTCAGCAGATACACTATAACATAACAGAAATTCTACGACTCAGTAATAATACTATAACATAACAGAAATATTAATTGGGCACAAATACTATAATTTGGCACAAATACCATCATTTGGCAAAATACCATCATTTGGCACAAATACGATGATATGGCAGAAATACTATGATTGGGTACAAATACTATGATTTGTCAGAAATAGTGCGTTTTACCACAACTTCTGAGATTTGACTAAAATACTATGATTTAGAAGAAATACTATGACTCCATACAAATACGATGCCTTGGCACAAATACTATGATTTTGCACAAGTACTATGATTTAGTACAAATACTATGATTGGGCAGAAATACTATGTTGCAGTACAAATACTATGATTTGGTAGAAATACTATGCCTTAGTAGTAATACTATAACATAACAGATATACTGTGATTTTGCAGACATAGTATGTTTTTGCACAAATATTATGATTTCGCTCAAATACTATGAAATTGCAGTAATACTATGATTTTGAAGGAATACTGTGATTTGGTAGAAATACTATGCCTTAGTAGTAATACTATAACATAACAGATATACTATGATTTTGCAGACATTCTATGTTTTTGCACAAATACTACGATTGGGCAGAAATACTATGTTTCAGTACAAATACTATGATTTGGTGGAAATACTATGATTTAGTACAAAATACTATGATTTACCAGAAATACTATGTTTCTGCAAAAATACTATGATTTTGCAGACATACTATATTTTTGCACATATCACATCATTTTGCTCGAATACTATGAAATTGAAATAAAACCATGTTTTTGCAGCAATACTGTTTCTGCAAAAATACCATGATTGGGTACAAATACTATGTTTGGCAATAATACTGCGTTTTAGGGCAACTACTGAGATTTGACTGAAATACTATGATTTAGAAGACATACTATGACTTCGTACAAATACGATGCTTTCGTACAAATACTGTGTTTTGGTTAGAATACTATGATTTGCAACAAATGCTATGATTTGACACAAGTACTATGATTTAGTACAAATACTACGAATTGGCAGAAATACTGTGACTTAGTAGTAATACTATAACATAATAAATATAATATGATTTTGCAGACATTCTATGTTTTTGCACAAATACCACAATATAGCAGAAATACTATGTTTTAGCACAAATACTATGATTTGGCACATATACTATATTCAGCAGATATACTATAACATAACAGAAATTCTATGACTCAGTAATAATACTATAACATATCAGAAATATTAATTGGGCACAAATATTAAAATTTGTCACTAATACCATGATTTGGCAAAAACACCATGATTTGGTAAAAATACCATGATTGGGCACAAATACAATGATATGGCAGAAATACTATGATTGGGTACAAATACTATGATTTGTCAGAAATACTGCGTTTTACCACAACTTCTGAGATTTGACTGAAATACTTTGAATTAGAAGAAATACTATGACTCCATACAAATACGATGCCTTGGCACAAATACTATAATTTGGCACAAGTACTATGATTTAGTACAAATACTACGAATGGTCAGAAATACTATGTTTCAGTACAAATACTATGATTTGGCAGGAATACTATGATTTAGCAGAAATACTTTGTTTTAACATAAATACTATCTTTTGGCGTAAATTTCTGCTAAAAGGTACTATTTCTGCTTTTTAGCAGAAATACTGTAATTTTGCATAAATACCATGATTTGGTATAAATACTATGATTTGGCAGATATACTGCAATCAGTACATACACTATAATATGACAGAAATTGCTCCACTTAGTAGTAATACTATAACATAACATAAATGTTATGATTTGGCACAAAAACCATGATTTGGCAAAAATACTATGATTTAGCAGAAATACCATGTATAGCAGAAGTACTAAGATGTAGTAGAAGTACTTTGATTTAACAGAAATACTATTATGGAGGAGTAATACTTTAACATGGGAGAAATATTGATACAGACACACAAACATACACATAGACAGAGCCTAAAGGGAACAGTGGCTGTTAAGAGTCTGGGCTTGGTATATCTAGGTCAGTTAAATTAGCTGCACCTGATGTAATCAGCCCTTACACACACAGACACAGAGAGAGGTAAAAGTTTTCTGCAGTGTATTTCTCACATTCAGGATTCCCCTTGAACAAATGGCCATAATTTCCTAACCGTAGGGGCTAGAACGCTCATTCTGACACCGTTTTGTTCAGAAGAGATGGAGGAATCTGCAGGTCTTCATAATTCAGAGATAAAATATAAATTATTGAAGATATATGACTTGTAATACACTGTAACTGAGTAGAGGCGAAGCAAAACTGCCTTGACTTGCCCTCAAACAACGTTTTGTAACTCTGAATCTATATCGAGCATCAAAATCATTCTTGCACTGTAAGAAACAGCCGGCTTTGGTGAACAGTCATGGGAATTTTCAGGTCTCTGTGGAAATCCATCAAAAGATATGACGAGAGAAAAAAAGTGCCTCATTTCCAGAGTTTGAAATCTGAAGAGATCGGAGCAAGGCACGAATTTCCTACCCTCAAACAAATGTAATTCATGGCCAAACGGTAATAGGTGAGAAAAAATTTTGAATTGTGAGCATCAGGGTGTCTGAAGATATATTGGCACAAGCGTCATGTCTCAACTTTGTTTCGTTAAGGAGATATGACGATTCGAAAATGCCTCTCATTAGAGAATTCCAGTGCTGAGTTTGAACAAACTCTCCATTGACTCTCTATGGAGAGTTTTCAGACTTTGTGTTGGTCTGAGGAGATTTCCCAAAATTCTGTAACGCCCACAACAATGATAGTGACATTTTCTGAAAGCCAGCAAAAATACCTACATTTTGATGTATAATTTGTGGGGGTTGAGTGGAAATTGAGCGAGTTGCAAGAAGTTGTTCAGACATGAAGAGAAAATTCAGAACAGAGCAGCCCTCACTCTGAGTTAATTGCATAGCAACCATAGCAACACATGTATTTTCTGAAAAATCACAATTTTGCAACTGAAAACTTAAAGAGGTATAAAATTAAAACGGTAGAAGATCTGAAAAAGCTGAATCACTCAGGAATAGCCCAATAATCTGAGAACATTTTAAAGTTTGAATGGAGTTTCTAGGTGAAAGTATGAGGACGTAGTTAAGTTTCAAAAACAAGCAAGTTTTAGCAGAATTGTGGAAGTTTCCCATTCATTTCAATAGGACAAATTAAAGGAAAAAGTGTAATATTTTAATAAGTATAACAGTAATAAACACCAAAAGTCATAGCAGGAATTAGCAGAAAGAGCAGAACAGTTCAGAGTTTGAACGGAGAAAATCGGCTGAAAACTGAGGCAGTAGTTAAGTGCCAAAAACGTCACGGAAGCAACTAGTAAATAGTGGAATAAAGAATAAAGAGAAACAGGAACTCAATAGTGTGGAAGCCCTTTTAGGGCATCCACACAATAATAAAGAAGAAAGAGAAACAGGATCTCAATAGTGTGGAAGCCCTTTTAGGGCATCCACACAATAACTAGAAAGCGAAAATTTCAGAAGAAATTTTATGTGTGCCTATGCCGCTGCTAATCAGTGTAGTTTGCCATTCATACGGCTACAGAGAGCAAAACTCAGCAGAGCAGCCATTCTCCACCATGAATTATGATAAAAACAAACACCGCTCGCGCCTCACAGATGACAGCTTACAGTTTTGGGTAAAGATGAGGTGACTTCGTACAGCCCCGATTTGCAGACGCTGTGCACAGAGGTTCATGAGCAGAAGTCCCATTGTATCACGGCAGACCCCGACAATGTTTGCATGAACATGCTTTGAAGCATTACGTTATGGACCACTTTTCACACATGGTTGGTGTACCCACACAGGCAGCCGTAGCTTTTCAACTCATAGCCCAACACACACCCAAAAACAGCCAAGAGAGCACAGAATTTACACCGTGGGTCCACCTCCCCTGCAGCGGCACTGCAGACCACGCCCCCGACACACACATCAAACACATAAAATAAATATGTATGCACTTTCGCATTCACTTTTTGTTTTTGTCATTTTACACAGTGTTCTGAATGATGAACAATGGTCTACAGCCAATCTTGTGTATTATTATACAAACTTTGGTTGTAAGATTCAGATAAGCATTTAATAAATGCTAAATATTTTATATGAGAGTAAGAAAGAAAAGTATATCTTTATGTCCACCTTTCTCTGTTAATGCCCTACCTGGCCCCTGGCAAAAGCTTTGCTAGATCCGCCCCTGCACAGTTACCAGCTGTCAGCTACACAAAAAAGGAGCTTGGTGTTTACAGGGAGTGCAGAATTATTAGGCAAATGAGTATTTTGTCCACATCATCCTCTTCATGCATGTTGTCTTACTCCAAGCTGTATAGGCTCGAAAGCCGCCTACCAATTAAGCATATTAGGTGATGTGCATCTCTGTAATGAGAAGGGGTGTGGTCTAATGACATCAACACCCTATATCAGGTGTGCATAATTATTAGGCAACCTCCTTTCCTTTGGCAAAATGGGTCAAAAGAAGGACTTGACAGGCTCAGAAAAGTCAAAAATAGTGAGATATCTTGCAGAGGGATGCAGCAGTCTTAAAATTGCAAAGCTTGTGAAGCGTGATCATCGAACAATCAAGCGTTTCATTCAAAATAGTCAACAGGGTCGCAAGAAGCGTGTGGAAAAACCAAGGCGCAAAATAACTGCCCATGAACTGAGAAAAGTCAAGTGTGCAGCTGCCAAGATGCCACTTGCCACCAGTTTGGCCATATTTCAGAGCTGCAACATCACTGGAGTGCCCAAAAGCACAAGGTGTGCAATACTCAGAGACACGGCCAAGGTAAGAAAGGCTGAAAGACGACCACCACTGAACAAGACACACAAGCTGAAACGTCAAGACTGGGCCAAGAAATATCTCAAGACTGATTTTTCTAAGGTTTTATGGACTGATGAAATGAGAGTGAGTCTTGATGGGCCAGATGGATGGGCCCGTGGCTGGATTGGTAAAGGGCAGAGAGCTCCAGTCCCACTCAGACGCCAGCAAGGTGGAGGTGGAGTACTGGTTTGGGCTGGTATCATCAAAGGTGAGCTTGTGGGGCCTTTTCGGGTTGAGGATGGAGTCAAGCTCAACTCCCAGTCCTACTGCCAGTTTCTGGAAGACACCTTCTTCAAGCAGTGGTACAGGAAGAAGTCTGCATCCTTCAAGAAAAACATGATTTTCATGCAGGACAATGCTCCATCACACGCGTCCAAGTACTCCACAGCGTGGCTGGCAAGAAAGGGTATAAAAGAAGGAAAAACTAATGACATGGCCTCCTTGTTCACCTGATCTGAACCCCATTGAGAACCTGTGGTCCATCATCAAATGTGAGATTTACAAGGAGGGAAAACAGTACACCTCTCTGAACAGTGTCTGGGAGGCTGTGGTTGCTGCTGCATGCAATGTTGATGGTGAACAGATCAAAACACTGACAGAATCCATGGATGGCAGGCTTTTGAGCGTCCTTGCAAAGAAAGGTGGCTATATTGGTCGCTGATTTGTTTTTGTTTTGTTTTTGAATGTCAGAAATGTATATTTGTGAATGTGGAGATGTTATATTGGTTTCACTGTTAAAATAAATAATTGAAATGGGTATATATTTGTTTTTTGTTAAGTTGCCTAATAATTATGCACAGTAATAGTCACCTGCACACACAGATATCCCCTAAAATAGCTAAAACTATAAACTACTTCCAAAACATTCAGCTTTGATATTAATGAGTTTTTGGGTTCATTGAGAACATGGTTGTTGTTCAATAATAAAATTATTCCTCAAAAATACAACTTGCCTAATAATTCTGCACTCCCTGTATGACAGTAAGAAAGAAAAGTATATCTTTGTGTCCACCTTTCTCTGTTAATGCCCTACCTGGCCCCTGGCAAAAGCTTTGCTAGATCCGCCCCTGCACAGTTACCAGCTGTCAGCTACACAAAAAAAATGAGCTTGGTGTTTGTCTCTCAGAAACAGTTCATAACTTCCTTCAACTCATTCATGTCACCTAAGGGTAAACCTGTTTCTCCATCACCTGTTCAGCTCTGATGATTCAGTAAGGATATCTGGTTTGGAACAGCCGTTTTACAGCTGTGGCTGCAGCAAACATCAGCTGATACTAGAAATTAAAAGCAAATGAATTCTAACAACAGCTGATCAAGCTTAAACGTGCTGCTGTTGTTTAGCGCGATAAACAAACAAGAGAGAAAAGCCGATCATTGATCAGTTTCATGACTGAAGTTTCAACAGGCGAGAGAATGACAGGGAGGCTTCAGTAACGACAGAATAAATCGTAATATTTTCTCTGAATGTGGCACGATTCCGCTTTGTACGGCAACTCTCTGAACTAACCATTATGAATAAAATAAAGTCCAACGTCAGTAACTTAGCACGCACACAGCTGTATATAAACTCCCGTCGTGCTAGCTAGCACGCAGTACGATTGTAAAAAGTCAGCACAACGAAAATAAACTACACCTAAACTCTGTTTATATCTGACCCAAATAGAGTGCAGTTCATAACTTCTTACCTGAAATTCAGTTCACCTCACGCTCCTGCCTTCGCTTTCCTGATCCATGATTCTAACAACAGCTGATCAAGCTTAAACGTGCTGCTGTTGTTTAGCGCAATAAACAAACAAGAGAGAAAAGCCGATCATTGATCAGTTTCATGACTGAAGTTTCAACAGGCGAGAGAATGACAGGGAGGCTTCGTAACGACAGAATAAATCGTAATATTTTCTCTGAATGTGGTGGCAGATTCCGTTTGTACGGCAACTCTACGAACTAACCATTATGAATAAAATAAAGTCCAACGTCAGTAACTTAGCGCACACAGCTGTATATAAACTCCCGTCGTGCTAGCTAGCACGCAGTACGATTGTAAAAGTCAGCACAACGAAAATAAACTACACCTAAACTCTGTTTATATCTGACCCAAATAGAGTGCAGTTCATAACTTCTTACCTGAAATTCAGTTCACCTCACGCTCCTGCCTTCGCTTTCCCTGATCCATGATTGACCACCGCGTTAGCAATCGCCTGCCCGGCCTCATATGTCTCGTTGGCGGCATGTCCTTTCTGTCACACACGGTGGGTAGCTGCCCTCTGTTGTAGCTCCACCACCAAACAACTCAGTTATTTTTTCCACATCCAGCTGTAACTCCGATTCTGTGCGAGCACGACAGAGAGAGTCCCTCGCTATCCATTTGCAGCCAAGTGCGGCAGCTAGCTAGGTAGCCGGCTAGCTGTCAGCAAGACCGACGTAGTCAGAGCACTGTCGCTAAATATGGGATGTCTTGATAAAACAAGCAGATATTTGAAGTTTACACACCTACATTCTCGCCTGAAAATATCTTAAAAGCTTATTTTGTGACCTAGAAACACGAATAAAAGACATAAAACGAAGTGGTGGCCGCCATTGTTCACTCTGTAGAGGCGTGCTATGAATTGTGGGATACTGAGTTTTCCACCAAGCATTACCGTAACTTTTGAATGATTTGCGCAACCTTAAAAATTCCAATGGCTCCTGAAAGCAGCGACGCTGTGCGCACCGTTGAAATTGTCATCATTACGGTAATCCAAATAAGGGTACACAGGCTGTACCACTCCCGGCATACCACTAGAGAGAGCCAACACACCACAAATGAAGTTTGAAATTTGTTTCAATGGGACCAAAAGATGGAGCCAACACACCACAAATGAAGTCTGTTTATTTGGCGCCAAAAGATGAATTGGCCTAAATTTGCACTAAAATATTAATATTTAAAAACTATAAAAGTCATGAACACCAAAAGTCATGACATAATAGTCCAGCTCCAGCCGCACAAAATGATCTAACATATGTAACCCTAATGTCAAAACTGTTCGGCAGAGGAGCGGGAAAATTTTCACTAAAATATTAATATTTAAAAACTATAAAATTCACAAAGACCAAAAGTCATAGCACACCATTCCAGATCCGGCCGCACAAAATGAGGTAACATATATGAAGCTTGTCTCAAAACTGCGGGGCGAGATTCGCTGCAAAACTATAAAATTCACAAAGACCAAAAGTCATAGCACACCATTCCAGATCCGGCCGCACAAAATGAGGTAACATATATGAAGCTTGTCTCAAAACTGCGGGGCGAGATTCGCTGCAAAATTTCAGGCGGAAACTGGAGAATAATAATAATAATAAATCCGAGGAATAGTAATATGTGTGCCTCTTGTCATAGGCACACATAATAAATCCGAGGAATAGTAATATGTGTGCCTCCTGGCATAGGCACACATAATAATAAGAATAATAAATCCGACGAATAGTAATATGTGTGCCTCTTGGCATAGGCACACATAACTAGAAAGCGAAAATTTCAGAAGAAATTTTATGTGTGCCTATGCCGCTGCTAATCACTGTAGTTGCCATTCATACGGCTACAGAGAGCAAAACTCAGAAGAGCAGCCATTCTCCACCATGAACTATGGTAAAAACAAACACCGCTAAAGCTTCACAGATGACAGCGTACAGTTTTGTGTAAAGATGAAGTTACTTCATTACAGCGCCGATTTGCAGACGCTGTGCACACAGGTTCATGAGCAGAAGTCCCATTGTACCACGGCAGACCCGACAATGTTTGCATGAACACGCTTTGAAGCATTACATTATGGACCACTTTTCACACATGCATTCACTTTTTGTTTTTGTTATTTTTACACAGTGTTCTGAATTATGAACAATGGTCTACAGCCAATCTTGTGTATTATTATACAAACTTTGGTTGTGAGATTCAGATAACTATTTAATAAAAGCTAAATATTTTATATGAGAGTAAGAAAGAAAAGTATATCTTTGTGTCCACCTTTCTCTGTTAATGCCCTAGCTGCCCCCCTAAAAAGCTTTGCTAGATCCGCCCCTGCACAGTTACCAGCTGTCAGCTACACAAAAAAGGAGCTTGGTCTTTGTCTCTCAGAAACAACTCATAACTTCCTTCAACTCATTCATGTCACCTAAAGTGTAAACCTGTTTCTCCATCACCAGTTCAGCTCTGATGATTCAGTAAGGACATCTCCTGATTTCATCTTCATGCTCCAGCAAACATCAGCTGATACTAGAAATTAAAATCAAAAATTCTAACAACAGCTGATCAAGCTTAAACGTGCTGCTGTTGTTTAGCGCGATAAATAAGAGCGAACAGCCGATCATTGATCAGTTTCATGATTGACGTTTCAACACGCGAGAGAATGACAGGGGAGGCTTCAGTAACGACAGAATAAATCATAATGTTTTCTCTGAATGTGGGACGATTCCGTTTGTAAGGCACGGCAACTCTATGAACTAACCCTAATGAATAAAATAAAGTCCAACGTCAGTAACTTAGTGCGCACACAGCTGTATATAAACTCCGTGGCAGTACGATTGTAAAGGTCAACGAAAATAAATTACACCTAAACTCGGTTTATATCTGACCCAAATAGAGTGCAGTTCATAACTTCTTACCTGAAATTTAGTTCACCTCAAGCTCCTGCCTTCGGTTTCCAGCATCATCGGCCCATATAAGCGAAAAATAAGTCCAGCTAAAACACATACTGTCGGCGAGCGACCGGTGCTGACACGAGTTTCACCCACCTCAATATAAGCCAAGCCTGGGTGCTTTTTCACGAAGGGTCGCTAGCGGCGCTAGCTAACTATGCTAGCGGCGCTAGCTAGCTAGCCGACTATCAGCAACACATAAGAGAACTGCTGCTAAATAAACTACACCTAAACTCGGTTTATATCTGACCCAAATAGAGTGCAGGTCATAACTTCTTACCTGAAATTCAGTTCACCTCACGCTCCTGCCTTCGCTTTCCTGATCCACGATTGACCTCCGCGTTAGCAAACACCGGTCGATCGGCGGTCGCGGCATGTCCTTTCTGTCATACACCGTGGATAGCTGCCCACTGTTGTAGCTCCGCATTATAGCACCACCAAACAACTCAGTTATTTTTTCCACATCCAGCTGTAACTCCGATTCTGTGCGAGCATTTGCGAGACCGGGAGGTGAAAGGAGAGAGAGAGTCCCTCGCTATCCATTTGCAGCCAAGTCGCGGCAGCTAGCTAGGTAGCCGGCTAGCTGTCAGGCAGGACCGAGGTCGTCAGAGCACTGTCGCTAATATGGGATGTCTTGATAAAACAAGCAGATATTTGAAGTTTACACACCTACATTCTTGCCTGAAAATATCTTAAAAGTTTATTTTGTGACCTAGAAACACTAATAAAAGACATATAAAACGAAGTGGTGGCCGCCATTGTTTAACTCGGCAGAGGTGTGCTATGAATTGTGGGATATGGAGTTTTCCACCAAGCATAGAAGCCATTGTGTTTACCGTAACTATTCAATGGTTCGCGCAACCTTAAAACCTCCAATGGTTCCTGAAAGCAGCGAGGCTGTGCGCGCCATTGATATTGTCATCATTACGGTATCCAAATAAGGGTAGACAGGCTGTACCACTCCCGGCATACCACTAGAGAGAGCCAACACACCACAAATGAAATTTGAAATTTGTTTCAATGGGACCAAAAGATGGCGCCAACACACCACAAATGAAGTCTGTTTATTTGGCGCCAAAAGATGAATTGGCCTAAATTTGCACTAAAATATTAATATTTAAAAACTATAAAAGTCATAAACACCAAAAGTCATGACATAATAGTCCAGCTCCAGCCGCACAAAATGATCTAACATATGTAACCCTAATGTCAAAACTGTTCGGCAGAGGAGCGCGGAAAAAAATTTCACTAAAATATTAATATTTAAAAACTATAAAATTCATAAACACCAAAAGTCATAGCACACCATTCCAGATCCGGCCGCACAAAATGAGGTAACATATATGAAGCTTGTCTCAAAACTGCGGGGCGAGATTCGCTGCAAAATTTCAGGCGGAAACTGGAGAATAATAATAATAAATCCAAGGAATAGTAATATGTGTGCCTCTTGGCATAGGCACACATAATAATAATAATAATAATAAATCCGAGGAATAGTAATATGTGTGCCTCTTGGCATAGGCACACATAATAAGAAATAATAAATCCGAGGAATAGTAATATGTGTGCCTCTTGGCATAGGCACACATAATAAGAAATAATAAATCCGAGGAATAGTAATATGTGTGCCTCTTGGCATAGGCACACATAATAAGAATAATAAATCCGAGGAATAGTAATATGTGTGCCTCTTGGCATAGGCACACATAATAATAAATCCGAGGAATAGTAATATGTGTGCCTCTTGGCATAGGCACACATAATTATTTTACCTGGATATGATTGTCTCTGATGAGCCTAAGGTACAAAACGTGCGGGCGACGACGATAAGGTTTTTCTAGCTCCTTGAGAAATAAAATTGTCCAAACAACGGAGCGACATTTTAAAGTTTTCGCGCTGTGGCGCTAGCGTCCGGAAAAACACGCAAGTAAGCGCGGAGTTGAAGGCTAGGAGGCTGTCCACAGCCCATCTGTTATGTTGGACACTCATTGTTTGTTCAATAAAGTTTCTATGGAGAAAAAAAGGGGGCTGTCCACAGCCGCTCACTTCCTGACTACCCGTCCGTCTAAGGACACTACCTTGTGACGTAGGTAGGTAGTGTCCTACATTTTCTTTCTTTTGCAAAGATAATAAGCAGACTGAAGGAAAAAATATATGAACTCAGTTCCACCACTATTAAAAAAATACAGTGGCTGAGTTGCATTCTGCTGCTGCAATAATGTAAGTAAAATAATCAAAAATTCAGTATTTCACTAAATTATTTAGATGAGAAAATATATATTTGACACATTTGAGGAAAATATTTATAGGGCTTTGGAGTTTGGAGACGTCACACCGCAATGTATTGTGGGAGCGCGGCGCCATCTTCCGGGGCCACGAATCAAAACAAACACACTGTGTTGGAACGACGACTACAAGAAACATGCTTAAAAGCAGCTCAAAAGAAAATGGACGGCATAGACACCGATTGCGTCCAGAGGCGAAGCAGCGGTACTTGCAAAAAAATAGAGTGCATTGCAAATGTGGACCCATATGAAATACGGCTGTGGAGTAAAGACCCCGACGACTTAACGCCATTGTCCTACCCCGATATCTTTAAGTGTCTTGTTTGTGGAGTAAGCGCTTACACTGCGAACCAGTTTCGTAATTATTAGTCGCTGGAGGCGCACATCCAATTTACTAACGGCTGGGTGCAAGATTTGGCTATTTTCAAGCCGCCAAACTGTGAGTACGTCGTCATTCAAACCAAGGCAAGTCAGCTGGAGTGCATCGAGTGTAATAGCCATGGTTCACCCCGCACCCCAAATTTACACTGGAAAAAATGGCCCTCCAAAAACAAGAAAAAAAAACTTATTTCAAGCAAAAAATATCTTGTATTAAGTGAAAAAATCTGCCAATGGAACAAGTGAAAATTCTCTTGACAAGATTTCTTGAAATAAGACAGTTTAATAAGCCTTACAAGATCTTGAAATTAGCCGGAAAAACTCATTCTTAGCTATATTTTACTAGTGTTGTGAAGTTTGTGTGTCTCATAATAAGTTTGTGACGCTCAAAAGTAGCATTTCCCCCTCAAAAGTAGCTTCTTTTTTTAAACCTTCCAACATCACACTCTTTGTTTTAAGTGTATATAACTTATTTTGAGTTCTAAAATGTGACACTGTTCTAGATTTAAGTACAACACCTTACTTGAAATAAGATTAGAAACTGGCATTTTGAGACAAAATTTATTTAAGTTAGCATTTTTTTACTAGTATTTTTGTAATAATTCTCCATTTCTAGTGCATTTACCTTTCTATACAGCAGTAATACTGTTCTAGATTCAAGACATTTACCTGCTACTTATAAGACAAAAAAATGAAAACTATAGATTTGCAGAGCAGCAACTTTATTGGTAAAGCCCCATAAACAGAGAGGACTGCATTAAAGAAGCCATTTTGCAGTGACTTTTTGTTCTGCCCAATCTGGCCCTTAATACACTGCTAAAATCTGTGCATTGCACAGGCACAATTCAAAGCACAGACAAACACACTGCTAGGCATACTAAACTGCTCAACCTGTAACATTTGTTATTAATACAAAGTGTTTTTATCATTTAAATTAAAGGTCCTGGACTATATTAACATGGACATTTGACAACATTCTTCAAACAATACCATTGTAAAATTATCATTAAGGATGCACAGAGCCTATCTGCTGAATACACTGTAGCCTAAACTCAACATTAAAAAAAAAAAAAAACCCTTTAAAATCAACTAAAAGCTAGGCAGTCTGCACTGCACAAACCAAACATAAAATGTCGGCATGTTCACCGATATTATCGTGCATCCTTAATTATAAAACTGGGCTAACCTGGCCAATTTCCAAACAAAAATCAATCGCAACCAACATGCACTGTAGTAGCCTTGGAAGAAGAGAAGAAGTGCTTTCCTATAGTCCACATCTTAACCACACTGGCTCTACTGGCCAATAAAAGCATTCCAGTCAGCCATGCTCTTCTTGTAAGATGATGTGAGATCTCGCTCATGGATTTTGTCCAAGAGAACCTCCGTCTGTATGACGGAAAGAAGAGTGGCTACACACTTTGGGTATGTAAGGTGTAGGGTATAATAGTAGGCCATAAGGTATAAAGCACCCTCCGTAACCTCGTCTTTTGGAAACGTGGTTATTGGCACATCTCCTACCGCTAGGATGCAGTTGGACGGACTCACGATCAGGACTGGGCAGGAGAGAGGACGTTTCATCAAATAGGTATTAGGGTCTTCTTGGTCCTTTAACACAGACAAACTTTTGTAAGGATTATGCACTTTTGTTTCAAACACATAACTAAAGCTAAATTACAACAAAAGTTGAGGTTCTGAGAAAACACATCTGAAATTGCTACTTTTTAATTATTCTCGATGGAATTACTGTTCACATATGTCTAGCCTTCCTGAAAAACAGAAAACCAAGGCTACATTTAATTAGGTATCATTGAGGTGATAAAATGTGCTACTACCACGTAATGCATCCATGTTTGTATTTACTGGTCACAGAGATCTAAGCTGTGAGAAACCTCATTCCAAAAATGTGTTTTAGGTGCCTTTGAAGGCTTAGAACATATAGTATGTGAATATAAAATACTTTGGCACTTATCAGAAGCAGCATTTTTTTAATACTGTTGTCCCAAAAAGAACAAAAACAAAAAACAACTGCTACATTTTACACAACTCACCTCAAGGACATGCACCAGAGCCTCACTCGCATCCCGTGCCCTCTTTGGAGGAGCAGAGGTGGATGGGAACAGTGATGGCAGCACACGCAGGATCTCAAGAGCCTGTTCAGCTGTACAGAAAAAAGAATCATCTCATTACCACACTTAAACAAAATCCTCAAGATAAAAAAACAAAAACAACAAATATTTGGCCAGTGATAACCATCATGGATTGAAAAGGTGAACAACAAGACACTAGCACATGAAAGTTATAGCTGTAATCCACAGTTTAAGCTTGTCACAGTAACCTAAAAAAAATGCTAAATGGTGTAGATAATTGTTGTATACTGTGTTTATAGTAGGCTAATATGACTTATGCTTGAATGCTAACTATGCCTACATTGACCTACACTGCATTAATATTAGTCTGTAAAACTTAATGCTGAGGAGGGGAGGGAGGGGGAACAAAAAGGGATTTATCTTACATTGTATGTTGTGTAGGCTCACTGATTAGTGAGCCTACACAACAACCTTTCCCTAAACTGGCCTGTTGGTTTTTATTTTTAGCCTTTTGTAGCGTTGAGTCTGTTTTCCCTGCGCGTAGTAAAGGTGTGGCTTTCAGCTCCTTCAAGAAGGAGAGGGGGAGTGGGGGATTAGGCCTTTAAAATTTCAAATTCTCCTCCTCCTGTCCTCAGTGGCATCACTTTACGGACCACTGCTTTAACATGCTTAAAGATCCAAACTATACTCTGATGACTAATAACACCAAAACATCATTGCTTACCTTTATCCATTCCCATTGGGGGCTTCAGCGTCTTTTTCCATACACCAAAAAACTGCACCTTCTGGCAGAAATCTTGCCATCTTCCCTTCAGTTCATTGATGAAGTTGGCATTTTCTTTATCCAAAATGCGATGAAGCTCCTCCATCACCTATAAAATATTCAGCATACCAATACAAACATGTCAATGCATCACTGAGGAGCAAGAAGTTGGTATGATAAACATTGTTTGGTTTGAATCACGTGGATTAAACAATGACTTACATGTCCAATGTCCTTGAAGCAAGGGTATGCTTCTAGAACCTTTTTGTGTCTGTCCTCCTCGCGAATAGTATTTGAATCAATAAATGCTCTTCTGGCTGAAAATTCCAAATCCAGGAGCTGAGAGACATCCTGGTGGTTTGGATTTTTTCTTTTAAACAAAGTTTGTAGGGTCTTGTAGTGTTTGGCCAAGGTTGCTGGACAGTGGGTGTCTGGACTGTTGATATCTGCAGGCTTGTTTACTGCAAGACACAAAATTACATAAATAATGTCTCTCACTTAAAAAAAAAAAAAATCTTATGTCATTAAAATGACAAATGTCAGAAATATGCCATAAAAAAAAATATAGATTATACTTTAATGGAGTGAAATCTTAAAAAACAAAAACAAAAACAAAAAAAACAACTACAGCTCTGAACTTAACTATTAAATACTTATTCATTTTTCAAAATATTTACCATGTAAATGCCAATTTACATATACAATTATATGTAGGCACACAAGTGCACCCCTACAAAGATGTGCCCCCCCCCCCCCACACACACACACACACACACACGAGGCAGTTGGATGGACTCACTATTAGGACTTGGCAGGGTAGAGGGTTCTTCTTCAAGTAGGTTTTGTGCTTTCCTTTTTCCTTAAAGACATAGCAAAGAGATATTTTGTGTCAGGGTAATACATTTTAAAAATTAGTTTGGAACCTAAATTAAAAAACAGTTAAAAAGAGACAAAAAAAAGCCTCTAGTGAGGCACATTGTTTTATAGTGAAGAGCCATTCAACTCTGCCCACGGTTAAACTGGTTGTAATCGGTGGTTTGATCACATTCCAGAGTTGAGAAACCTGGTGAACTGATTTGACAATCACACTGGTTGTTACTCTGCAAGTGTTTTCTATGATGGACGGTGGTTCCTACAATGTAAGGCAGCTTCAGGGGGACAATATTTTCTATTCACAACTAAGTGACCATAGACTGACCATGATGTGACTTATTTATCAAAGTTGAGGTTTGCAGATTGATTTATTCAATACCCTCATTTTGAAAAAGTGTTATTCTTCACAAGTCTATAAAATTCCCTCTTTAAATTGTAATGATTACCTATATTGCACCCTTCAATTCTATATAAGAACATACAAAAGAAAATTCAGGTAACAGTAGTATATGTGGTTTGTAGTATTTTAGTTGTGATTAATCACAGAGTTGTGTTGTGATTAACTGAGTGCATTTTCTTAAACAATTGACAGCCCTCATTAATAGCAGGTTGATAGCAGGTTCATTCCATTATTCCCTTAAAATAAAATAGGTAGATTTGGTGACTGGTGTTAAAACAAAAAAATAATTACAAAAGGAACAAAAACACGACGATGCCAATTTTAAGGGGTGGTGAGTGACTGAGAAACTGACCTCCAGTACATCCTGACAGGCACGCCAGACAGCTTTTCTCCGTAAAAAGTTCTCTGGGCCTGGGAAAAGATCCTGCAAGTCTTCACGAGACAGGGTGCCCATCATTCCCTCGCTGATGTTTGCAGCTATGAACACATTGGAAGAAAAACATAGCAAGATGAAATTATGCCCTACAAAGGAAAGTGCACGAGAGACGAGACTATTAAAGTCCACACTTCATTAAAATTTTGTTGCTATTGCTAACTAGTTTAGTATAGAAATGTGGATACCTCATTGTCTGCTACTGTTTTTTGTATAGAGCTAATGATCAGCATGCTAAAAAGACTGTACTTAAGTAAAAGTAGTGTTACTTCAAAATAAAATGAAGTAGAAGAAAAAAGTATTCTCCTCAAAAAATTACTTAATTAAATTTAAAAAAAAATATCTGCTGGGCTAACTGCTGTGGAAAAATTCTGTTTACAGACAAACATAAATCATCACATTACTTTAGTAGCATTGTTGACCTCATTTTTTATATATTGGACACTGAATTTTTATCCAGCTTTAGGTATTGTTAAAGGAACTGAGCTTTTTTGAATGTAGAGGAGTACAGTTACCTCTTTACAAATCTACTCAAGTAAAAGTGAAAAATATAGTGCAGTAAAACTACTCTTAGAAGTACTTTTCTTCCCCAAAAGTTAATCAATTAAATGTAAATTGGTAAATGTTACTGAGAACTATCCACCTCTAAGGATGAATAAATACACTTGCATAAGTAAAACAAATAACTACAAATGTTCCTAAAATGAAGAAATGATCACATGAAATGGAAGGTAAAAAAATTACTTAAACATCATCAACGACATTATTTATAAAATAATGTAATTTACACACTTCCGTGTTCATACACCTATGTAAAACATAAGTCCATTTAATCTGTTTAAAAATAAAATTTGCATACATTACCCATTAAAACCGACACTGTGACCTCATCCAGTCCTTCCATGCTGTTAGCCTACTTAGCACACTAGTTAGCTTTTTGGGCGTTAGCTTGCCTCGTCCAGTCACTGTTCGGCTGCAACGTTACACAGTATAAACACACCAAAACATTTAGAACTTTCGAAAGGAGTGTAATATGTACAAAAAAATGAGCACTGTATAATACATTTTAACTTACTTCCAATGAAACACGGATGCAAAAAACTCTCGGACAGTAGTGGCAGGCACGTGTCTGCATGAACTTAAGATGTCCACCAGATCATTCACGACAGCCAGAAACGAAGTTCGTCTTCAATTTGCCTGACATTTCTTTGGTCCAAAAATCCTAAAAGGATGATTGATTGGTTTTTAAACCAAACAACTGTCTCTGTGCATTACAAAATAACGTTAATTATTATAGGTTAATAAAAAAATAATTTAGTTTATCCCCCACATTTACGACAATTTAGCAGGCGCGTGTAACCATGGTAACGAGTTATTTTACGGCACAACTGCAACCCGCGCTACCGAATGAAAGATACTAGCTTCCAACATGATTTGGCGTTGCTTTCTATGCTACGTGTTTGTAGCATTGAGTCTGAGACAACTTTTGAGTCACATTAATACCATGCACAGCCTCAGCCCTGACTTTCGCGTGGTGTGTGGAATTGACGGCTGTCCGAGTGAGTACAGAGTATATAACTCCTTCTACTATCACGTAAAGCGGACACGCGCGCATCACCTTCTCGGAGTGGAAGCGGATGAGGAGGAAGGATCAACCCGCCACGGTTTACCTGAAGCAGGTGAAAGGACGGCCCCAATCAACCAAACTAACGCCAGTTCTTCAGTAACTGACGAGGGCTCAAGCATCCCCGCACTAACGGTAAGTTATTTTAACAAAAGCCAGAGAAACGAGATGCAGAAGCTGTAACATAATGTTAGCATTTACTTTGGCTCATCCAAGTACGTCTATTAAATGTGTTGTTTTTGACAGACTCATGTTGTACTTTTATTTTAACAGTGGTGAGTGTCGAACTAGTTGCTTCGCTAAATTAAGTAACTCACCTGAAACGTAAATGAGAGCTGCGGCAGAAACGCAAAGCTGCAGTCTTGTCAGACAGTGTTTTTTTCAGTCATCCGTTCGCTCCGGTGAATGCATCCAAACTTTGCAGAAAGTCCTATTAGTTTTAAAAAAAAGTTGATATATTGTTGAAATCAGCTGGTAAAAGCCAGTCAGCTAACTGAATAGGTCGCTATCATGTTTACATATAATGTGTTCAAGGTCAACTTAGAGAATGAGTATTAGGCAAAGCAAACCAAAATGACATGATTTGTTCAGAGTTACTGTCAAAAAAAATTTAAACACACAAAAAAATACTCATCATCACATTAATAAGAGCATTAAAGTCAATATTACTTTTATTGTCAGTATTGGTTATTTTTTTAAAGGTGAAACTACTAAATATAACATTTCAAATTGTCAGTAACTTGTCTCACAGTAAATAACTGACATAACTAATTACTTTCATACAAACCAATCTGTAAGTTATTTTGTATATTTTTTAAATGAGTAATCAGTTATAAATAACTATTTACATTTCCGAAGTAACAGTAAGACTACTGACAACATTAACTGTTACTTTTTTTCTAAAACTATCTTTTGTTTTTCTTTTCTTTACCTTTTTTTCTTAGTAACTCCGGAGGTTATGTTTTTGGTGGCATTTGTCTGACTGTTTAAATTTTCAGGAAGTGTCACAAATGGGCCAATAAACAAGTAATTCAATTTTGGGGGTGATCAGGCATGATCAAGGAATTTAAACTATACTGTACTAAACTCTCCATGTGCTTTGCTAGTCTTATTAATCTATTATCAAGTACTGCTTTGTTTGTCATTTTAGTTGTCATTTTAAAAGCTCAAAGACATCAGTCAGTAAAAATACATCTGCCTTGTACCTTATGGGCATGAATCTAGCTAACTAATGAATGCAATATTATTTGTTGATTGCTACCAATCAATGCAATTATTTATTTCTGATTTAATAGATATGTTTTTGTTATTCTGTTTCAGAGTGGATTTCAAGAAGATGGAGAGGGTCACCTGAATCTTGACATTTATAAACATGCAACTGCATTTCTTCTTCAAGCCAAGGAAACTCATCGACTGACACAGGTAATTTATGCCATTAATTTTCCATTGAATTGTATTTCATTGTTAGAGAACCTAAAAGCATTATGCTTAACAGCGCTCAAGCTATAACTTGGGCACTGTTCAGACCTGGCATCCTGAATGATCTGATCATAAATGGACAGCTTTAGGTATGTGAGTGAAACACCTGACATTAGAATGTGTCTCCATGTACTTCATGGGTGACCACTGAAGGGTTCCATTTTCAAAAATTGTGTCTCTGTGAGTTTGCATGTTGACTGTGTTTTCATATGAATTTTGTAATTAAGGATTTTCCTTTGTTTTTTCCTCTTCCACAGAGAGCTGTTAACCACATCGTGAGTGGAGTCCAGCAATACCAGGCCGTATTATTGGAGCACCTAAAACAACAAATGAGTGACATGATTGAGAGACATTCTGGGGACCTGGATCAACTAAAGAGTGATGCAATAGGGGTATTTGACCAGTTTGTTGACCCTTTCACTCAAATTGCTTCCACCCATTTGCAGGACAAGACCATCAAAGAACTGTTAAAACCAGTTGAACCAGAGATTATTGTCACAAAACAAACAGTCTGTTATTCGAAGCGTGGAGACTCCAGAGTTCTTGCCATTAAGGACCATTGTTTTCATTACATACCGTTGGTGAAAAGTTTGGAGCAGCTGCTATCACATGTAGTTTCACATGTAGAACATGTAGTTTCTGTACAGTGGATTATGCTACATGGAAATAAGCATTCATGTGAAAAATCTTTGGTTATTTCTGATGTCATAAATGATGCTCCAGAGTTTGCACTTGTTAAAAACATCTATATTGTAAATGCATCTGTGTATTGCTTTGAATGCCAGCCTCTCTCTACAGTTGGGTGGAAAGATCAGTATTTAGCTTATGAGGTAGAAGTTCCCTGTCTAGCTCAGGCAAATATTTTTGTGGATGCTGGAAATCTTGTTGATTATACAGCATACCACTATGTAAACTTTAATAATTCCAGTGAAGTATGATCTCACTGACATCATCAAACATCATTCTTGAGTCTTTTGTGAATATGTGGGCTGAAATAATGTTTTTAAACACTGGCAAAAAATTTATTGTTCTATTTACTTTTTATTTTACTTTTGGCGCAATCTGTTCAGTGCAACACAACTGAGAGGGAAACAATTTCAGTGTTTTGCCTCTTTCAATGTCACATTGATATGGTTTGACTGGTATGTAAGAAAAATAAATACACTGTGCTTAAGATACTAAGACTCATAATAATGCAATGTTGGGCATGTTATTAATCTGCAGTTCTCAATAAAGTAGATTTGATGTCCTGATTCAAGTTAGGTCTATTTCTTGAAACAAGATGATACATCTTTTACAAATATCACAGCAGCTTAAAACGTTTATGAAATGTCAAAAAAGCTTGTTTCGTGTGAGATATGACTCAAAACAATATGTTTTCAAGAGTTTTTCACTTAACAAGATATCCAAGATGCACTGTCTAAAAACAAGTTCCCATATCTCACTGAAACATTACTCTTTAGCTGATTATGGCTTATTTTAAGTGTGATTAGATATTTTGATTGGAAATAAGACAAATATACTTGGTAAGATTTTGAGTTTTTGCAGTGTATGTTATACATTTATCAATGAACTGCTAAAATCTCGTTGTCATATTATGTGTCCATAATTGTAAAGTTGATGCAAGCTACCACATTGATAATCGGGCAAGATATTACATACATTTCATAGGCAGGCTTCCCTACAGTTGTGCGAAAGAATGAGCGAATCGTTACATAGCACGTATGTCTCCATTCGATGTTTGTTCGCAATTTCTATAACCTCCGAGACCACCAACGATAATATTATTAAGCTATAAAGAGTGATATGAACATATATAGAACTTACCAGAATGAAAATGTCTAGAGCACACCAACCGATATCTGGAGATGGAAGAGAACTGGATATCAGCTTGTCTCACGGCGGCTATCCAGGCTAGACGCCTTCTTTTGGTAAGGTCCGCTATATGAGCTCCCTCATGTTGCTTCCAGGTTGGGAAAGAATAAAAAGACAAACCATTCTCAAGCTTATTCTCTTGCTGGTCGTGCGATCGAACATTGCAGCCGACCAGCACGGCAAGTACGAACCATGGCTGTTGTGTGTGCTTTCACTCCTTTTTTGCTTGCGCTTTGTTTGGCCCCGCTTTGTTGTTGTTTTTCTTTTTCAATCACTCATCTTAGCCGTAGGATTTACATGAAAAGAGAAACAAATAAGGTTTGAGTGAAAATGTACATTTTTGGCACTCTCTGGGCAACTGACTCAGTGACTCAAATGACTCAAAAAACCTGATTCATTTTGGTGACTGATTCAAACTCGATTCAGTAAAAAGAATCGAATTTACCATCACTAATCCTGGCATATAAATTCAGTCGCTGATTAATTACAACAAAAAATGTTTTAAAACTGGATCAAGGTGGTTCACATTTCAGTTAAATCAAATATGACATCACATCCCTCGCTCTGCTTGCCAGAGATCCAAACTCCCATGAACACTTTCTCATGGAGCACTGCTAGCTTCAGTGACTCACACGTCTGAGCTAAAAATTAGCACACGGATGCACTCTGCGTAAGTATAGAAAGAGATATCTCACAATGTGAACAAAGTAATGTACCTGCACACCTGCACAGGTAAGATTTTTCAGTCAAATCTGATAAAAATATGCTTCAAGTTCAACAAGTTTTACCGCTTTCACTGTCACTGTCTCCGAGTGTCATGTCTGTCTCAGCACTGCTCTCAGATTTGTCCAAGGAAAAGGTCATCTGAGTTATGAATTTTGAATTTATTAACAGTGTCGTTCAGGGGCCAAGATGTTATCAGGAACAACAATGGACAGAAGAATGATGCAGAGAGGGAAGCTTCTAACACCAATAAACAGTAATCATAAAGTCAAAGAAAGTCAAGAACTATGTGAGGAATGCGGCAGCCTGATACACTGGAGTGACCGAGAGAAAGAAAGTGAGAAAAAAGACTGAGAAAAACTTCTGGTCAAACATGAAATGAGTGTAAAGAAGATAGCAGATTGCAGTTAGACAGTGGCATCTAGAGGCTTCTGTGTGGTACTGCATTGGTGCTATGTAGATGCTTGTTTATTGGCAGCAGGGGTGTTCAACTCCAGGCCTCGAGGGCCGGTGTCCTGCAGGTTTTACATCTCACCCTGGGTCAACACACCTAAGTCAAATGATTAGTTCATTACCAGGCCTCTGGAGAATTGCAAGACATGTTCAGGAGGTCATTTAGCCATTTAAATCAGGACACATCTACAACCTGCAGGACACCGGCCCTCGAGGCCTGGAGTTCCCCACCCGAGACCTAAAGGAACATCTGACGATGTGTCATTGATCCTTCAGCTCAGTCCCTGCCACAGAGAAGATGGATGCAGAGCAAACTGCAGCCATCACCTCGTTTGCGGTGAACTTTATTGTGGTCACCACCTTTACTGATTGAGACAACTTTTCAACCAATCAGTACGGTGGCCCTGAGAGGCCAAACGGACTGCAACTTCAGAAAACACTTGCAAAAAGAAAAACACTTGCAAAAAGAAAAATGCTGCAAAAAGAAAAATGCTGCAAAAAGAAAAATACTTGCAAAAAGAAAAATGCTGCAAAAAGAAAAACGCTGCAAAAAGAAAAACGCTGCAAAAAGAAAAATGCTGCAAAAAGAAAAACACTTGCAAAAAGAAAAATGCTGCAAAAGAAAACACTTGCAAAAGAAAATGCTGCAAAAGAAAAATGCTGCAAAAGAAAAATGCTGCAAAAAGAAAAACGCTGCAAAAGCACACAAAGCACAACGGAAATAGGAAAAAAGACAACGAAAATGTTTCTGGGGAGACAATAACCGGACGGACCAGTTGCACGAACCAAAACATGTATGTATGGCTGTATCCCAATTCAGGGTCTGCAGCCTTAAAGTACGCAGCCTTAACGGTCCTTAAGGGCCGCACTCAAAGACCGCTAAGGCCGGCTTGTAGGCTTGTGAGATGGGACGGTCTAGCCTCCGTCGCGCTGCCCAGGTTGCCTAGCAACCATGATACTAACAGCTGGAAACGTTTCATACAGCTTTGTTTGACAGAAATGAAGGAGAACATATTTTGTACATTTGTTTCTACATGAGCTTTGTGTGATTTGATAAGTATCTGAGGCTGATGATTTTTGGGCTTCATTTCTGTACTGAACAGTCATTTAAGATTAGCTAGTAAATAACAATTAGCTCATGTTGTTCATGAGACTAAAGTCATCTCACTTTGGTAATGTAAATATAATATGGCCAATATTTTATTAATCATTATTAGTTATTACAGCAGTGAACATGAACTCTGTGCCAAACACTGAGCTTCAGTAAAGATTCAAGTTGCATTTATTTATATTTCCTATCACCTTAAATCTTCACTCAAAGACAAGTATCTTTGACAGTGTATGTACAGATGTATTATATATAAGAGACAAATATTGTTTTTTTTTAATATGTTGGCATTACTAAATTTGGCTCAATGCTTATATATGTGTGGAAGAAGCAAATGTACGAGCTGTGATAACTGTTTCTGATAGAATGAAGAGTAGACTGAAATATTAAATATTCCTTTATTGGGTGAGAAAATCAGACCATGTCATAACTGCTTTAAGTCATACAGAATAGATATCAGAGCCTTAAACAGGCTGACTTCTGCTAAATGGGTCAAACTGGGCAGAAAGTCTACAAACACATAACATCCTTATAGAATATGATGTAACACTATAGATCAACTTAGCTCAGAATATATAAAGCATATAAACAATTACAGCAATATGATGCAACAAACACAGCAGTGCTACTAATCCAAAATACTCAAAGCTTCATAGAACTGAAGCAAACATTTATTTTTAGCTCCATCCTGCTGCTGATACATACTTTAGGTTTCTGAATATTAAACTTGTTGCTGCCTTTCATAGTGTGTAACTTGAAGGCCCTGAGTACTTTCTCCCACACTGAAAACACTGGGATGATAACATTATTTGAACATTACCTAATAAGACTGATTCAGGACAGACAATTAGTTATGTTAAACTTTCCTAGCAGTCCTTCACAAACAGGGAACAGTCTGTCTATTCTCTCCATCTGTCAGCTGCTGCTGGCTCTTCCTCCTCCTCTTCCTCGCACACTGTTGAGTTTGTCCTGGTGGATCATCAGGGGTGCAAAGCCTCACAGATGATGTGCAGCAGTGGGTCCCTCAGTCTGTCCTCACTCTGGACACTTGCAGTTGTCACACATGGAAATCAAATGTGTGATAAGCTGCAGGATTCAAACACAAGTGTAACTTATAAATACATGTTCATACTTTTATTCCACAATCAGAGAGAAAGAAACAGAGAGAGTGTAGGGACAGACAGACAGGTGACAGTCTCAGGTGTACACACTGCTACAAAACAGCACAAGAGAAGGAGGATTTAGTGTTTGTGTTATTACGAGTGCTAAACAAGAAGAGTTCCAGATGGTCCAGTGGACACATGTGTGACTCCTGTGATTAAAGCATCTTTCTTTCAGCTTAACGAGTGAACCGTCAGCTCGTTCAAACACACGTTAAAGTCCGTTTGGCTCGACACCACCGAACAGAGGCAGCAATATAACATAGCTAACATTAACAGTGCAGTGAATCCTGCTTGTGCCGTCATATTCAGGACTGCAAACCGAGCAGCATCACTGACTTTCAGCTTGTTGTGTTTGTGGATATATGACTGACTTTAATTATCCACAAAATCATCAGATTCTCTGTAAATTAAGGTCGACTATCTAACGGCGTATAAAGTAAAGGCTTTATAACAAAGTAAATGCTGAAAGTACAAACATCGCTAATGTCACATAACTTTGCCGGCATGTGGCCAACAGTAATGTTTTAATGTTCCTCATTGTTAAACATTTGCACATAAATAAGTGACATAATATTCAGAACTTACTTTTGAAAGTTTACTCTTTGGCCGCTCCACTTCTTTGAAGTGTCTCCCAGTGCACTTGTTAGCATGTTTTGGTTCGTGCAACTGGTCCGTCCGGGTATTGTCTCCCCAGAAACATTTCCGTTGTCTTTTTTCCTATTTCCGTTGTGCTTTGTGTGCTTTTGCAGCGTTTTTCTTTTTGCAGCGTTTTTCTTTTTGCAGCATTTTTCTTTTTGCAAGTGTTTTCTGAAGTTGCAGTCCGTTTGGCCTCTCAGGGCCACCGTAAATCAGCATTCAACTGAACATATTGTATTGGTCAGGTGGCGCATGTGATTAGAGGATCACCAGGGGGTCCTTTGTCCCTCCTTGGGGGGATACTCCCACTGAGTTTAAATCTGGGACTCTCGGCCATTTGACCTTAGAACTGAAGAAGCTTCTCGGATGAGAGGTGAAACGTCTTCAAGCAACTTAAAGAAGTCCAGACGCTTTTTCTTTGCAAACTCCTTTGACTACGATGACCTGGATGACTGAGAACCTTCACAGACACGTCAGGTGATGGCTTATTACAGGAGTGCTAGCCACTGCACTAACTGTGTAATGTTCAATTCAATTCAGTTTCAGTTTTACTTAAAGCACCAAATCACAATAGCAGTTCCATCAGGGTGCTTTATATTACAAGGTAATGCAAAATGCAAAACTTTCCATTTAATAACATAGGATGTTAATAACCCTTTAAAACAACCTTACAGAATAGTGATGACTACCAAAACACACCTGTGGCAGTTCCTGTGTGATAAGCAGGAATGTAATACCATGGTAATGATAACCTATACATAATGCTAACAATGAAGTTTAAAAGAATAATAAATATGAATACATTAGATTCGAGTGCAGAGTATACTCTTTCAAAATAAGATAAGATGGCCTTTATTAGTCCCACAGGTGGGAAATTTGTTTTGTTACAGCAAAAGTGCAAAGTTATGTAGCAGAAATTAGAAAACACTGGAATGCAATAAAATAAAATAAAATAAAATACTATGTACAATAGAATAAAATAGAATAGAATAATATATACAATAGAATAAAATAGAAATACAAATACTATATACAACTGAGTAGGAAAATACAAAAACACAACTTCGTCAGAAGAAGAATTGCACGTATAGCAGTCTTATTGCACATGTGTGGGTTTATATGGGTTTATATATTTATATTAAAAATATAGTTTATACCTGGATGACAACACATGACTGACCTCTAACCACCCAAAGATCCGGCCCCTCCTGCAGCAAGTAGCAACAAGCTGTCCTCTTGCACACTGAGAAAGGTTTTGAAAGCAAAACCTTAAAGCAAGCGCGATGTAACTGTCAGTTCTTTGAGCAACAACTTCACAGATATGGACTCTTATAATTTGTTTATCAAATACAGGAATTCATCTTTTTCATTTTTTGCCCAAAATACCATATTGGAATATTTAGTGTCTATTATTAGGAATAAACCACTAAAAACTTTACTGGTGTGTAAACGCCACACCTCCCACCCCCTCACCTATTAGACCCATTCAGAGTTGACGTCACAGCTGCGGGGTGCCGCCCTTTTAAATGCTCGTGCATGGCAGCAGTGCTGTTGTGCGTTGCAGAGTCTGCATTTAACTTGATTTTCTGTGAAATGCTTCCACATTCTTTTAAATGTCCATTTCCATTTTCTTCTGTCCTTCTGTTTTGTCATTCCCGCACACCAAGGGTTAATTTATTAGCAGTTGAGCAGTTTCACTTTCGTCATGAGCAGAAAGAGGACTCTTTAAAGGCTTCTGTGTGTGCTTTCATTCCTGCTGCTTTCACTTCTTTATCTCAATTGTTGTTGGCTATCACCGCGGTATTGTGCCACTTCCTGTTACACACAGTGGTGTTTTGTGTAGCTCTCAATTAATTACAAAGTTTTACATAGCAGCTAATATCATACTGTAACCTAGCAACATGACCTATGCCTCTTTTAGCATTAATGGTTTTTTTAATAAATGTAGCCTGTGTCTGGGTTTGGAGGACAGGCTTTGCACTGTTGAAAATAACCCTGACTAGCCAAACCCTTGTAGTCTGTAAAGGCTGAAGTAGCTTAGCTCCAATTAGCTCTCCCACAGTGGATCCTCCCGAGTGGCCAGGAGGAAGTGGAGTCTGAAACAGAATCCCTTGGTACACTCCTGACTTTGCATTATTGTAGGGTCTTTACCTTACAATATAAAGCACCTTGAGGGGACTGCTGTTCTCATTTGATGCTACATTTAAAAAAAAATGGAATTGAGTAGTATGCTACACAGCTAGCGCAGTGGCTAGCACTCCTGTAATAAGCCGTCATCTGTCCAATACAGTATGTGGTTGGTATGTTCACCATAAAGATGAACAGACCTGAAAAACAACAAAGAAGCAGAGGTGATGGCTGCAGTTTGCTCTGCGTGTCTTCTGTGTGTGAGTTGGCACTACATAAATAATAAATATAAAAATCAATATTGAATCGGTGTGTAACTTTACCAAAACAATGTCGGACTCTGTAGTTTTCTCTGGTCCCCTCCCCAATCAGACCAGGAGTGACATGTTTAGCTGCATGTTCTCCTTAAATTGCTGGCTGTCTGAGTGGTGTCCCAGAAACGATGTGGGCTTCATAGGGAAACTTTCTGGAGGAAACCTGGTCTTGTTAGGAGAGACGGCATCCATCCCACTTTGGATGGAGCAGCTCTCATTTCTAGAAATAAGGACAAATTTATTAAACCTCTGTCATGTTCAAATTTTTCAGAATGAATTTCAGGAGAAAGTTCTGTCAGTTAAAAGGCTGAATTTGCGTTGGCAGTTGAAATTACAAGTTTATACAGCTCTGTGAACCTCTGTGTGAAATCAGGCATCTGGTTCACAGAAAGAATAACGCTCAAACGGGCTGTACAACTTTGTGGAGATATCATCTGAATTTCAGGAGTGGGACCACTCCTCCTTCACGCCCCCTCCGGCCTAAGGCTATAAAAAAAAAAACCCCTCTCCAATACCTGCTGTTCTCATTTTCATGCAAACACCCCTCGTCGTCAGACGCCTCGCAATTCTAAGAGCTTGATTCCTACTCACCCTTCGGCCCATTACCATGGAATCCTCGTCACTCAGCCCATCGGAGCAAGACCTCACTCTTTCTCCACCTGATCTTCCCCGGGCAGTTCGGGATCTGCAAACTGATCTCCCTAGTGGAGCCACCGCGGAGTGCCCTATTACAGCCGGCCCGTCCGGCGCTCCTTCCAGCAGCCGTCCTCGCCGCGCAGCCGTCAGGTCTGCCATTCGCATTCCCCGGAACTCCTCTCTCCGCTCCATTCAACAATACAGCAGCTCCGGTCGATCCCCTTCCCCGCAAAACTACAACCTCTGATCTGCTACTAGAGGACAATCCCCTCCCAGTAAAAGTGCTCGGCAGAGCTCCACTCCGGATCACCCCGAGGCGCGTCTCCGGCCCCGTGGACCTTCCCGGAAACACGATCGATCTCAGCCTTCAACTCCGAGGTCACGCCGCCGTTCCCACGCTCCGGTGAGGTCTCCCGAAGATTCTCTGCCCACGAAGATCTCCGACTGGACCATCGCCCGTATCCAACGTGTTCTGAAAGAGAGAGGCATCCGCTTTCGTCGATCCGATAACAAGGCTACATTATTCCGTTTCTTCTTAACATCTCAGCGCTCCCACTCTCATTCGCCGAACAGAGTTAATCCTCTTCCGGGCACAAATGAAGCTAGCGCCTCCATTAACAATGCTTCCTCGCTCCTTTCAGCCTCACCCAGCCAGCTACAGCCGCAGCTCACCACCACTCCGCATGCTCCCTCCTCAGCTGCTCCTCCCACTCAGCGTGACACTCGTCCAGGGTTGCCAGTTCTGCATGCCCCAATCCCCCCTTCGCAGCTTGCCCCAACAAACTCTCTCGGCACCGAGTTGCCAGGCCCTCAGCCACATATTCCTCCATTGCTAAACCCTGCCACCAACCTCGGCACCGGGATGCCAGGTTTTCAGCCACCTTTTCCTCCTCTGCTAAACACTACAGGTAACCTCAGCACCGGGATGCTAGGTCCTCAGCCACTTATTCCTTCTCTGTTAAACACCGCAGCTAACCTCGGCACAGGGTTGTCAGGTCCTCTCACCCTCGCTCCTTCCCACCGTATTTCAGCTAACATTCCAGCAACCAGCCGTCTGACTGTTCATCCCTCCTACCCAGCAGCCTTTCTTCCTCCCATCTGCGAAGTTCAGAGCTGCACCTGGCTTAGCCTTTTTGCCCAGGCTCCATTTCTTCAAGCTAACACTGCCCAGTTTTCGCTGGCCACGGCAATTCCTCCTCCCAACCCACCGGCCCCAAAGCCTTCTCCTTTATCTGCTAACCTTCGCCAACAAATGATCGCCGGTAAATATGTAGATTTAGCTGGGCTCATCCTTCCTCCTCTCACGCAACCTGCTCTTCCTAGGGTGATAGATGTCCATGACAGTTCCATTATTATGCTTGGTGCGGCCCCTTCTCGGTCGAAAGAGCTCACTCCGGTCGAGTTTGCTCTAGCCTTCTCCTTATACAGAGACGTCCTTTGCACTGCTTTTCCCTCCCGAAAACAAGAGTTCGACTCCTATCTGACCATTATTCTCAACCTCGCGTTACGATTTGGCGGCACCGGATTCTATCAGTACCACATCCAGTTTGCTTCTCAGGCAGCTGCTTGCCTTCAGCAGTTTAACCAAGACACCTTCTGGGGCAGTCTCGATCGGGAAATCTACTGCCACGTCTGCCGGCGGCCATTCCCGCCCCGCATACCCCCACAACCCCACCAAGCCATGACACGCTCTGTCAGCCTCCACACCCATCCACATTTCGGCACTAAAAGATGCCTTAAAAAATCACCCTAACCCAGACTTCGTCAACTTCTTAATAAAAGGTTTCTCGGAAGGCTTCCACCCAGGGATCGTCTCCCAGCCATCGGTTTCTTGCACTTGCAAAAACCTGCAGTCAGCACTCAAAGACCCAGAAACCATTGACAGCCTGCTCGCCAAGGAAGTCAGGGAGGGTTTCATGATCGGACTCTTCCCCGAACCTCCCTTCCCCCTCTTTCACATCAATCCTCTGGGCATCACTATCAGGAAATATTCAGGAAAAAAGCGCATCATCATCGAACTTTCTGCTCCCCACGGCAGTCAGATTCCAAGCATAAATAGCCTCATTCCCAGCGACGACTACTCTCTCAAATACTCAACAGTGAACCATGCCATTTCTCTTATTAAACTCGCCGGTAGAGGCGCATGGCTTTGTAAAGCCGACATCACAAGTGCCTTTGAGGTCTTGCCGATTCACCCCGACTTCTGGCACCTGTTCGGAGTCAAGTGAAGGGATGCCTATTATTTCGCTGTCAGACTGACCTTCGGTTGCAAAAGCAGCCCCAAGCTCTTCGATTCACTCTCCGAAGCCCTATGTTGGATCCTCTCTAACAACCATAAGCTGCCTTTTTTGGTTCACCTCCTCGACGACTCTCCCCTCCCACGTCACCACCAGCTCACGGGTTATCCACTCTCAGGTCTGTCTTCTCCGAACTCGGCATTCCTTTGTCGGAAGAGAAAACAGAGGGACCTTCAACATCCCTGGAGTTCCTCGGGATAACCCTCGACACTGAACGTTTCCAGGCCTCCCTGCCCAACAAAAAGCTCAATTGCATCACCCTTCTCCAAAACTTTCTCCTCGCTCCCACTTGCTCCAAACGACAGCTGCTCTCCCTGTTGGGACACTTAAACTTTGCTCTATGCATAATCCCTCAAGGCCGCTCCTTTATCTCTCACTTGCTTTCACTCACTGCGTCTAAACCGTCACTCCTTGACTCCATCAGGCTGGATAGCTCTTCCAGGGCCGAACTGTGTCTCTGGCAACTTCTGCTCGCTAACTGGAATGGCATCACCTTCTTCTACGACGATCAGCTGTCCCACCCCGATGACGTTCAGCTCTTCACAGTTGCCGCCCCTTCTGCCGGCTTTGTGGGCTATTACAGCTGAAGGTGGTTCTCTTCAGCTTGGCCTCCCGAGTTCCGTAAATATATCCACGATCGGTTCCTGCCTTCATCAGCCGTTTACGAAATCTACCCGGTAGTCATTGCAGCCTCACTGTGGGGCCACGAATGGTCAAAAAAATCCATCCTCATTCGGTCCGACAACTTCGCCGTAGTCAACATAATCAACAAAGGCCGAAGCAATTCCCCTTCCATCATGCCCTTCATGTGGCAGCTCACGTGGCTATCAGTCACCCATCAGTTCCTAATCAGAGCAAAACACATTCCAGGCCACTTCAATTCCATTGCTGACTCCCTGTCTCGTCTCTCCCTCCAGACATTCACAGCCTTGGCGCCCCACGCAGAGGCAGCTCCGATCCCAGTTCCTCCATTTTCAGCCATGACGTTTGAGATCTAAACCCCAGCATCGCAGAACTCATCAGCATCTCCCAAGAAGCAATTATAAATAGCCTTGCAGCAAGCACATTGTCCTCCTATTGGACCGCTTGAAACACGTTCCGTTTGTTCCATAATAACTTCAACCTGCCCTTCCCGTCATTTGACATCGCAACAGTTTCCAGCTTCATATCTCATGCCTTCCGGTTTCTGAGCATCAAAATTCCCACCATAAAGACATACCTCAGCGGCATCAATTTCTTTGCCAAACTGCTCACAGGTTCACCATGCCCAACCATTACGTCTTCCCAGATATCACTACTTGTCAAAGGTCTCCAGCGTCAGTCACCTGCCACGACCCTACACTGCTTAACCCAAACTTCAGATCTTCTACATCGCTGCATCTCTACCCTCCGGCTGAAGTATAGCGACTACTTCCTGGCACGCACACTCAAGGCCATGTTCCTGCTCGCCTTCTTCGGCTTCTTAAGCTGTTCCGAGTTCACCTCCTCATCCTCCTCATTCGAAGTTCCATCCGACTTTTCACCCGTGCTTGAGCGACATCCACCCAGTCTCCGAAGACTGCCTCATTTTCTTCCTCAAACGAAGCAAAACCAATCAATCGGGCGGCCCCACGCCTATATACTACTTCAAAATAAACTCACCTTTAAGTCCCTTCGAATCACTAACCCATTACCTCGACCTCAGAAAGTCTCAGCAGGCCTTACCTTCAGATCCTCTGTTCATCACCTAATCTGGCCACGCCCCAACCAGGACATGGTTCCTCTCACACTTTCGTCAAGTGCTCTCATCCTCTGGGATTCCTCCAAATCTCTTCTCTGGCCATTCCTTCCACATCGGCGCCGCGACTTCCACCTCCCGCAAAGGAATCTCCGACCACTTAATCAATCTCCTGGATTGATGGTCATAACAAGCCTACCTGTTAAACATTCACAACAATCTCCAAGACCTCCGTAATGCCCAGTGTTTGCTCCTGTAGGGGATGCCTTCTTGGGGGATCTGCCCGGCCCGAGAGCCGTCGCCAGTCCCCTTCAAGGCCTTCCCCAAACCGCAGCACTATTCACACTTCCTCATCCCTCATCGCCCATTGTTACCAAGGATGTAGTCCCTGCTAGTGAAATAGACAAAACAAAGATTATCATGGCTCTTTGGCTCCCACACGGACGTGGCAGTCTTGCTCTCTCACTGCGAATCCTCCCCGTCCATGTCCAACCTCGTCTGGTATCTGCTCCCTCCTCTGTCAGAGACAGAAAAAGGAAAACACTTCCTGCCTAGCCTTGATAATCTAATGTTATCATCCATTGTTCTTCTACTGATTCTAAGTTCTGGTTCAGGATATCATGTTCGGACTCTCTAACCCAGAGACTTATTGTAACCATTATCTGTGTGCAAGCGTGTTGCAATCAACCCTCTGCACTCATTCCTACAATATATCAGCCCGGACAGTCACACCGAACAAAGCTTTCGACCTTCGAAAGACTGAGTGCCAACTCATATGAGCACATTTGCAGTGTGTATATACAAATAATTAAGCCAGCTTCATTTATACTGAAAACAAAAATTTTCAACCCTAACACCCCCCAAAACATGACTATCCAGAGTTGGGACCAGGAAGCAGAGTTGCAGTCTTACACGCCTCTCTGCAGCTTCTCTCCTCCTTTTACCCTCCAAACCCCATCTCCATAGAGACTGTGTCAGCTCCCAAGCAGACAAAAAACAAACTAAAAACCAGCAAAAAATGGCTTAAACATAAAAATATGATGAAATAAACTAAGCTCTATTATTGTAACCATACCAAAGCACATACTGAAATTGGAAGAACTGCTGAACTTGTGTGTATACAGACAAACAGTCACACATAGTAATAAGAATATCTTCTGTATAATCATAAATAAAATAATAAATATGTAATAATCCTAATGATAGCTGCTTTAACAGTGGTACAGGTAAACAGTGGAATAGATATAAAATATCCATCTATTATTAGTATATTATTATTGCACTTTGCACTATAGGAGGGATATTGCACAGGGATCAGTGATGTTCAGTGACTGCTTTGTGATTGTTGAGTAGCCTGATGCCAATGAAGCTATTCTTTAATGCATTGGTCCTGCTTTTTATGCTCCTGTAGCTTCTTACACAACGCAGCAAGCTAAAGCGGTGATCTGAGAGGGATCTGTGATGCAGCTTTTTTTTGATTATATGACTGTGCTAAAGGCTGCTTGTTTTTTTCATTCAAATCTCGCTCTAGTCCTTCGGAGTAAATAGCAGATGTTTTGCAGTTCAGGGCACATCAATACCCATGTGTTTTAGTGTTTAACAAAGGTGCCCTCCTTTTGTCAGGCTCTTTTGTCTTTCACAAGAAATCCCAACAAAGGTTTGTAAGAATCTTGAAAGCAGAGCTCTAGTTTATGAAGAGCAGTCTAACTAGGGTCCCTGGGAGTTTATAGCGGTATGGAAGTATGACGCAGTATGAAGTGTTTTGTCTTCTGCCCTGAAGGCAGAGTTGCTGGCTGAACTTCACATGTCATCCATGGCTTCTCGTTTGGATAAAACACATATGTGTTTATCAGCTGTGACGGTGTCCATACAGAACTTGATGTATGATACTACAGTGTCTGTGTGGTCCTGCAGGTCCTGGAGTCTTAGGTATTCTATACTCTGTGGCACCAAAGCAGTCCTGCAAATGAGTGACTGATCTTTCTGTCCAGGCTTCAACTCTCTTGAGTCAGATCTGATTAGCTTGATTCTTCTTCTGAGGGGAGTATAGGCTGGGATCAGGATAAGTGGTGGACAGATGTTCCTGGGTGTTGGAGGGGGACTATGCGGTGAGCGTGCTTCAAGTTGAAATAGACTCGATCCAGTGTGTTTCCTCCTCTGATGGAAAATTGTCTGTGGTCTCACTATTTATGCACCAGTTGTTGTGAATATAGACACACAGTCCATCCCACACGCTCCAACCCAAGTCTTCATTTCAATCATGGCGGTGAGTTGTACGGCCCACTAGCTACACTGTAGCATCCGGGATAAAACGATGTAGCCAGACCTGTGTGATAATCCGAAGCATGCTGGGTAGTGGCGGTTTGAGTGGTTGTTTCCTTAGCACACCATGTTTGTCTGCACTCCATATGTTACCTGCATCACTTGCTGGGGAGAGTCTGGGAGTGTGCAAACGATTAAGGTTGGTGCTACGAACATATTTTATTGTGTTTTCAGTTCTCCCCCTGCTGGCCCTGCTGCTGTCTTTTTAAAGGATTTTACAAACTTTTTATCTTCTATTATTAAGTTGGAGAAGGTTCTGATTCATGGGGATTTTAACTTGTTGATGATGCCACATCAAACTCAACAGCTGAACTTTGATTTGTATCTGATTCCTTTAACTTTGTTTCTGGACCAAACATCTGAAAGGCCGTACCTTGGACCTTGTGTTTGTCGAGGACGTACCTGTACGTGATCATAATTGTGTCTTTTTTTACCTTAACTTTAGCTCTAAACAAATACTCTTCACATTAAAAACTCATAGAGCCATAATGACTGAGACTACTGCCGAGAGGTTCTCTGTCTGACAGTTCTCTGCTTTCTAATGGAAATGATGTAAACACTCTTATCCAGTGCTTCGATGCTCACACATTTTGGATGAAGTGACTCCTATGAAAGCACAGTGTATCTCACAGGAAAAGGCATGCTCATGGATAAATCAGTCTATTTCAAACTTAAGGAGAACATGCCACAAAACAGAATGACAGTGGAAGAAAACCAAACTACACAGGCTCTGTCTTAGAAATCTCATCCTTAAATGAAAAATGTCAGATCAGAATATTTTTTCGACTCATATTAAAAACAAGAGAAATCCCCAGACTTTGTTTGACAAAATCAGTGCTACTGTGTCCCCAGATATGGTACCTCTAAATGTGCAAAGCAGACAGAAAAAAATGTCTTCAATTTTTTGTTGATAAGATCAAAGATATCAATGCCAACATCTCCCCCTAAAGCTTTCTGCTAGCGAGGTGCCCCCTTCTCACTCTTGGTCTACTTTTACACCTGCGACATTTGATGATATGGTGGGATTAACAGATAAAATGAAGCAGTCTTCAAGCGCCTCAGATATTCTCCCCACCAAGCTTTTTATCAAAGTCTTTTTAATGTTTCTCTTCAGACTGGGGTGGGCTTGCTTCTATGCTCTTCTCTTTGTGTGCTGCAGTCACTAACACATCGCCAGTGCACCATCGAGATCGTGAATCAGAGCATCTACACTGTGCAACCACAGGTGACTGCATGCTTTTGGCTTTCACTGTATTTGTAGTGTAGACATTACTTTTAATAAGTATGACCTGTTTTCCTTCTGCTTATTTCCTTCCAGTTAAAAATATTTCCTGAATTTATTCTGCACAAGTCCATGTTTGCCTTCAGATGGGTTTAATTATTCAAGACTTTTCCACTGGTTCTCTGACCAGTGCGCATATCATCAGTGGTGCACAACCAATCGACAAAGCAAGCTGATGGGAACATCGCTGTCTTGCTCTCTATTCCTTATGACTTTAAGTCTGTGCCCCCCCTAAGCTCAGAGTGTAAGCATCACCATGACCGTTCATCCTAACCATCACAGCTCCATCTCCAGGCTTCATATCCATCCATCATCAAATCTCACAGAAAAAAAAAAAATATATATATATATATACAGTGTCTCACAAAAGTCAGTACACCTCTCACATTTTTGTAAATATTTTCATTGGACAACATTGAAGATATGACACTTTGATACAATGTAAAGTGTGCAACTTGTATAACAGTGTGAATTTGCTGTCCCCTCTAAATAACTCAACACAAAGCCATTAAGTCTAAACCACTGGGAACAAAAGTCAGTACACACCTAAGTATATATATGTGTGTGTGTGTGCGTGAGCATTTTCTCCCAGCTATGAATCTTTTGCTTTTGTTCTTTGTGGTAACTCTCATTAAATTCTGCACAGGTTGTGACCTGGTCTGAAAGTTTCCCGCTGGGCGGAGCGTAGTCATGGTGACATGGCGGATGTCTATGGGACGCTTCATGGATCCATACTTACTGAAGATTATGAAACAAATACATATGAAGTCCATAAAACCAGCTTGTATGCTTGTTGTGTGTATTTAGCAGGAGAAGTAATAACACATGACCAATGCTGAACCTGTAACAATTGCAGTATACTTATTTCTATGCTTGATGGACCTCTACATTTTATTACCATACAAACAAGCCCTTTGCCCCACATTCAGTTTTCAGTTTGTTTCCACAGTTTTAATGGATTTTGCTGTTTCCTGTGATTCCTAGGATGTTTCCTCGGTTTTATACAGCTGTGTTATTAGCCCTTTGGCAAGGATGGCCAAAGGGCTAATAACACAGCCGTATACTCTCTATTCCCACTATTGAGCATTACTCTGAGAAGAAGTGCCAGTTTTTCCAACTCTTGTTAATCAGTAAAAAAACAAAAAACAAAAACACATCACTATGATAAAGTGTTATTTGTTCTGTTTAAAGTGCACAAACTTGACTGATTCATACTCATCATTTACACTCATCCTCCTACAGCTTGCACAGAGACACTGAGGACTGGATGTTAAACATCAGGTTAAAGCCCAGCCTGGAGTCACAGCCAAAGCCTGCATACAAAGGCTCGGTGAAGGTGGTGTTGAAGGTGTGAAGGTGGATCAGAGTGTCACAGGAGACTCTGTAGAAAGACACAATGCCGGCAGGATAGTCTACATACACTGCTATTCTCTTAGAGAAAGAGGATGAGGATGAGGAAGGGAAGTACATCTCTTTCCCTTGGTTGTTGTGGCAGACAGCGTAGCGGTCAAGAAAGCAGCTCAGACTCCAAGACTGATCGTTTCCTCCAAACCTGCTTCGAGGGCTGTTCCCTTTTCTTTTGATTCCTCTGTAACTCACACATATGTCCACTAGTCCCCTCCACTCCACCTCCCAGTAACAGCGACCGCTCAGTTCATTTTTACACAGAAGCTGGGGCCAACTGTCGAATCTGTCTGGATGATTCGGATATGACTGAAAGTCTGACGCTGTCACCGTCATGTTGTTGTTGGACAATCTGAGGGCTCGGCTTACTGTGTTTGGGTCTATCTGCAGCTCGCAGGCATCTGATGGAGACAAAGCACACAGCAAATCACGTTAGCGGGTTTCATTCCTGTTAACAGTATGCAGGCAAATATTCCTAGATCTAAAAAAAACATTTGATACAGTTGATCATGAACTGTTCATTAATGAACCTGAAAGGCATGGGATCCGGAGGGGGTTGTACTGCACTGGGCAAAAACGTATTCAACTGACAGGAAACGGTTTGTGAGGTTGGGAGAATATTAGTCATTATACTTGGACATTGCACGAGGTATTCCACTAGGTTCTGTACTGGGTCCAAAACTACTCTTTAGCTGTCTGAAATATCAAAATTAGTTTTATTTGCAGATGGCACAAATAAAAATCTAATGGAGCTGCTGGAGATGGTGGCTTCAGAAATGTGCATCAAACTGGTGTGCCAGGAACAAAGTATCATTGAATCGAAACATCATTAAATTGTGTTATTTGGGAGTTCTCAAAGACACCCGCAAATCCAGATTCATATGAATGGATCCTTTTCCTGCAATAGACGTAGGCTGCTGGAGATTCCCATGATGCACTGGGTGTTTCTTCTTCACTCACTATGTGTTAATAGACCTCTCTGCACTGAATCATGTCTGTTATTAATCTCTGTCTCTCTTCCACAGCATGTCTTTATCCTGTCTTCCTTCTCTCACCCCAACCAATCACAGCAGATGGCCCCGTCCCTCCCTGAGCCTGGTTCTGCCGGAGGTTTCTTCCTGTTAAAAGGGAGTTTTTCCTTCCCACTGTCACCGAGTGCTTGCTCTGTGTTGGTTGGGGTTTTCTGTGTTTTCTTTGTATTATTGTAGGGTCTTTTTTACCTTACAATATAAAGCACCTTAGTGATTTGCTGCTAGATAGATAAAATTGAATTGAATTGTTTTTTAGTTTCTTTTTTCTGTGACGTGTCAGAATAAACTGAGTAAAATCACTTACACTTCTTTAAGCCGGGTTTCAGCCTCTGCTCTCCACCATGGTCCAATCTGCATTACAAAACAGCCATTTACTGGTGCAGTTATGAACTGCTTCACACTTTAATCGATTGAAATGATTAAGGCTGGGAATCAAAGAGTAACTCACAAAATAACACTATCACAACATGCATGATACTTTTGAATAATCGTGTAACTGAAAATGAAAATTTACCATAAAAATGCAAAACTCAAGCATTATGCAGTGTTTTGCTACATTACTGTTCCATGTATATGTGCACAGTTTGTCAGATTCATTGACTGCATTGTCTACTTGATGATAACGTATCAGAAAAGTTAAACTTTTGGTTTCAATTTCAAATTTCAATTTCTATTTATTTATATAGCAGTCTTCACAGGATAAAAACCACAGAGTGCTTCACAGTGATATACAGACAGATTTACATAAAACAGCACAATCAAACGTTCATCACAAATCTAATTAAAAGCCAATCTAAATGCAACATTATCTCTTTACCGGGTTTTTAGTGCATGGCTGAGTAAGTTCTTGTAATCTGCCCTGGTGTGGGCAGGCTGGTGGCTTTGGAATCCTGACTGACACCCCCATCACCTCTGTGGACTCATTCCGTTTCCTGGGTACCACCATCACCCAGGACCTGAAGTGGGAGCCCACCATCACCTCTGCCATAAAGAAGGCCCAGCAGAGGATGTACTTCCTGAGGCAGCTGAAGAAATTCAACCTGCCAACACGGACGATGATGCAATTCTACACTGCAGTCATCGAGTCCATCCTCACCTCCTCCATCACCGCGTGGTACGCTGGAGCCACTATCAGGGACAAACTGAGACTGCAGCGTGTTGTGCGCTCTGCTGAGAAGGTGATTGGCTGCAAACTCCCATCTCTGCAGGACCTGTACACCTCCAGGACACTGGGGCGTGCAGCTCGGATCACAGCTGACCCTTCTCACCCTGGACACAGTCTGTTTGACCTGCTCCCCTCAGGCAGGAGGCTCCGGTCCATTCGCACCAGAACCTCTCGCCATAAGAACAGTTTCTTCCCCTCTGCTGTTGGACTCATGAACAATAACCACATGACTGTTCCCACCACAATCACATGACCCTATCTGTTCCATCATCACCTGCATTCATGTATATATCTATCTGCTCAGCACTTTTTTTTTAGTTTTATGTTTATTTAAGTGTTGTTTTACAGTATGTTTGCACTAAGTATTGCAGCAATTTCCTAATGTTGTAAACCTGCTCAACATTTGGTAATAAAACCCTTTCTGATTCTTTCCTCTCTCATTCTCTCTAAAGACTATCTCTGGGTTTCAGAAGTGAGAAGTAAACTCTCCACACCTACTATCAGATCGTTACATGGAGAAACCTTTTGAATACAAGCGTGCTCACGTACACAGGTGTGCACAGGTGTATACAGACACACACTGTCTTCCTTGGCTGCTGCCTCAAAGCATATCATGCGTTGTCAGTCTTGTGTGCTGCTCAGTAACATTCAATATTTATTATTTATTATTACTTATACTTATCTAGGTGTTGCTGTGGTCTCCCTACTGTGTTGTTCTCTTTTTGCTTGTTTTCTTTTTTTTCTTCCAGCAGGTGATCCAGTGGATTTTCTCTCTGTCCCTCTTCCCTCCTTTTTTTCTCAAACTTGTCTTGTCTACATCTTTCCTTTTCCTATTTTTCCCACAGTCATGTCTGGTCCAATTGTAATAACTAATTAACTATACAACTAACTAAAAAAATAATAATATAATTAAACAATAATAATAAAGATCAATTAAGTGGACCAGTAGGGCAAAGCTGTAATGATCCACTTGGAAAAATAAATCCACTGGGCATTTCTCTTGGCCTTCACACAATAATGCTGATTGCTACAGTGCTGAATGGGACAGGCAAAAGAAAAAAAAGTAACGAAGTACAAATAATTTTTTAGTGTACTTAAGTACAATTTTCAGCTATCTGTTCTTTACTTGAGTAGTTTTTTCTGACTAGTTTTACTTTTATTCCTCGCATTTCTACATTTGTTCATATTGTCAAACCTGCTGCTAAACAAACTGCAGGTCAGCTGATCACAGCCTGTACACTAAGAAAATCTACTGGAGAGTTATGATTATTTTCCCTGAACCTTACAGCTGATTTTAGGTTCCCCCACCTGCTGAATCCACTTTAACCCCTGACTGTGCACATTTTCCTGTCAATATATAAAATAAAGAATTTTTGTCCTTCTTTAAACTAAAGTCAGACTAAAGTTTGAATTCCCCTTGACTGATATGACTTTATTTTTATGTTAATATAACACAGGGTTCAGTGAGCTTTGCACAAAAATAGAAACATCCTCCAAAGAAACTACTTTTCATTTCTCTCTCTGAGTTTCAGAGCCTTCACTTTTTTACTAGATGAAAACAGCTGAATCAGTTCGCTGGACCATCCTTTGCGATGGACCATCTGACCATTCATGAAAAAACCATTTAAAAAAGTGGTGCAGCTCGTATATATATTAACTGTAATTGGATGTTTATTATGGTGAAATATTTTGAATTTTTTTAAAAACAGTTTGATAAACTCACAGCTGAACTCTGGCATCACACTGCTGGAACAAAAACTACTTTTCTTTGAGCTGTTGCTGCATGAAGAACAGAGTTCTCCAGATTATAAGATAGAGATGGCACGATACCACTTTTTTATGTCCGATACTGATATCATAAATTTGGATATCTGCTGATACCGATATGAATCCAATACAGTGTATTTTGTAATCAATAAAACTGTTTTTTATAAACATCTTGCTGCATTTTGTATAAGTTCATACTCAAGTTTTAAAAAACAAAACACTAAAGCTATTCTGTTATACCTGTATGCAAAAAATACACTGCACCCTAAATATTTCATACTTCAGCCTAAACTTAAACCTGCACCATCCTCCATAAAGAGTACTTAGCAGAAATTAAACAACCTAACTAACAGGGTTGCCAACTCCCTGCAAAAATGTTAGGGAACCACCCCCCACCCTCCGCCTCGCGATGCTTTAATCTGTAATCAACTTTAATTTAATGCACATGTAAAAAAAAAAAATGCACAGAAATCAATTATTTTTCTACAATAATTAAATAGATTCAACATCTTTCTTCAACAGAATTGCAGACTGCACAGATGGTACCTTCCCAAAGGAAAAAGTACTATAGCTTACTATTAGACTTAATAGTTAATATATACAATAATGGATTTCTATACATTTAATCAGATGACCACTTTGGTTGTAAGATTCAGATAATTATTTATTAAAAGCCAGATATTTTAAATGAGAATAATAAAGAAAAGTATTTCTTTGTCCCCCCCTTTCCCTGTTAATGCCCTACCTGCCCCCCTGGCAACACTTTACTAGACCCGCCCCTGCACAGTTACCAGCTGTCAGCTACTTAGAAAAGGATCCTGGTGTTATTTGTCTCTCAGAAACAGCTCATAACTTCAACTCATTCATGTCACCTAAAAGGTAAACCTGTTTCTCCATCACCTGTTCAGCTCTGATGATTCAGTAAGGACATCTCCTGGTTTCATCTTCATGTTTCCCTCTCACCACATATCCAAACCGACATCATGGCCAGCAGCTTTACAGCTGTGGCTCCAGCAAACATCAGCTGATACTAGAAATTAATATTAAATCAATTCTAACAACAGTTGATCAAGCTTAAACGTGCTGCTGTTGTTTATCCGCTGACTTGCGACAGAAAAGCCGATCAGCTGATCATTGATCAGTTTCATGACTGAAGTAGCAACAGGAGAGGGAGGGGGAGAGTGAGAGAAGAAGAGGCAGCTGTGCAGCATAAAGACAGAAGTCCAGCTTTGTTTTTTTGTTTGTTTGTTTGTTTTCATTCTAGCTGAAGTACGGGACAAATCGCTTCCTTTTCACCTCAATATGGAACTCCGATGGCCAGCCCAGCTGTGGTTCCATATATCAGTTGTTAAGCTTAACGTGGAAATTCTATGCAAAAATTCAGAGATGAACTTACACACTTGCTTTACTTCTCTGGGAT